>NW_010972653.1:8284010-8387944 GCF_000737465.1 Haliaeetus leucocephalus
GGTTGGACTCGATGATCTTGAAGGTCTTTTCCAACCTAAATGATTCTGTGATTCTATGATTCTATGGATGCAGGGTTTTCTTCATCACTTGAGACCTTTCATACCAGGTTGGCTGTACCTTTCTCAAAAGATATGCTCTAGATCAGTCAGAAGATGTACAAGTTCATGAACTACTCAGTGAAATTATGTGGATTGTGTTATGCCAGATATGACAACATGATCATAACATGTGGCCTCAAGACTTCAGAAATCATGAAACCATTTTAGGGGCTAGTCCTGCTAAGTCTGCTTTCGAGTTAAGGGATAAAATCTCTCACAAGTACATATAGGTGAAGAAATCATGGGAAGAATATGTAGTCATCCTCAAATGAGAAAAGATATTAAAATATGAAGTTTTTAATGAGATTTACTTTCATGTCCTTCCCATGACAAAAATAGCATCTTCATTAATACTCATACATTTCAGGTATTGCTATTTGTTGTTTGACAGATGTTAACACAGTGCTACTAGTAGGAAAAAAACCCAAATAAACAAAGTGATCCTATTAGAGCATGTGCAAACATGCTGTGTAAACAGCTGTTTATTATCTGCATCAAAGCAAAACCTTATCTCTTAGCAACTGGGCCACTAGAATATCTTCACAACCACATGTTAGATTTCTCACCACACAGAAATGAGCTGTATGTAAATAACAACTATCTGGCAATCACAATGGGTGAGGCTGTCAGCTTCCATGTTAAAGTCCATCTGACCATTGACTCTGGAGATAATACAGGACTTAATTTTTACTCCTCTGCTGCTATAAACTACTTTTATTAATAATACCTGCATGATGCACTAATGGAGAGGACTTCATGGGACCATCTGTGGGTGGTTGGCAGGCAGTGGCAGATAATGTTCTGTTGACAGCTGACTGCTTATACAACCTTGTATTTTCAGCTAGTGAATTGAAATTAACAAATTAAATATTTATCACTTATGTATTTGCAATATTGACACTAAAATCTCATTCTTTAACCATCTAAGATTTGACCTAGTGATCCTGAATTACTTCTGGTTAACTTAGAACACAACCTTAAGAAATCATGACTGAGAATCAATCTTGGCTGAAAAACATTACTTTCCCAGTGTTGACAAGCTTGAAGTTATTTCAGTTTGAATTGTTTCTAGCGTCATATAACTGGATGTCAGATTTGACCCTATTACTTTTCTGTTTTAAGAAGATGTCCTATATCGGAAATATTTTCTCTTCTTAGACACAAAGACTTCCAATTTCCTAGGCTGAATACTTACATGGCAAGAAGAGAGAAGGTTACTGATAGTAGAGAAAACACTTGTAGACCATTAATAAGTTATTTTTCAAACCCCCAGAGGATAGATAAATTAAATAGACTGGACTTCCTCAGTCTCTCACAGTAAAGACAAGTTTTCTGGATGCCAGCTAGTCCTTGGAGCTTTTTCAGAATCCATCTCAGTGTGAAAATTTATCTGAACACTTTTCCTTGTGTGGATGCTGGACCCTGTGTTCCTACTCACGCCTTTGATTATATCAGTTTCAGTAAGAAGAACAACCTACTTCCACTTCATATTTCTCAGCTTCAAGCTGCTATTAGCACAAATCTCATAGAATTCACTAGAAAAGTGGCTCCCAGTTCCTTTTCTGCCTTCCATAATCCTAACAACATATGGTTTCTCATTTAGCCCTTGGTGTCATTTATCTCAGAAGAATTGTTCCTAAAATGATTCCACCAGCTTGGACACATCTGTCTGCAAGACTACACTCTCTACACATCATCTTTGATGGATGTGAGACTGATCAGATATCAGAAGCTAGGTATGCTGGATTTATGTCACCTAAGGTTTTCCCTATGTTAGTTGAAGGGTCTGCTGTCATACTAGGCAATTTACTGATTTCCCATAGGTCTCAGCATCAAGACAGAAGGCCAAGCAGCAGTTTTATTAATGTAGCTCTGAGAAATGGGGGGGGGGGGGACATACCAAAATAAGGAAAACATTAAATAGTTTCAGAAATAATACAAGTACAGGTGGCTCAACATTATTGGATTTTGATGGATTAAAGAAGTCCACCTCGGTTCATTCATTCTTATTCAGAGGATGACCATATTCCATGTAACCATATTCCCAGCTGCGATCAATGATCCTATCTGAAATATTTATTTGTCATGTGTTTTGCCACTCTAAAATAAATGTGTAAGCTCCCGAAGTGTCCTAACCTGATGAGCAGCAAGTTGCAAGGTGGGAGATGGAAGTCTGATCTCTGTAAGCCATATGCTTTCAAGGCCACAACCTTCCTGAACCAAATGCTGCCTCCCTAACAAGTTCCCATCTCTTCTACAGACAGCGGTACAGGGAATGTTCACTGCAACACTATCAGGATAAAGACAGACCTGTTCTGCTGGGTCCACCCTACCTATGCTCCTGTTTTTAATGCAGCACAGTATGAATATGGCAGAGGGAAGAAAGCTAAGCATGAGTAGCAAAGAATTGTCCTGCACTAATGATGTTAGAAATTAATTAGTAGTATTCTCAATGTCAAACTGAGATGGCAATATCTGTTATTAGATTAAGAGCCCCTAAACCTGTAAAAAAAGAGTATCTGACAGAAACGGGGGGGGGGGGGAGAAAAAAAAGAAAAAAGGAAAGAAGAAACAAAATGCACTAAGACCAGAGAAAACAATAGAGTCACACAAATAGTATTTCTGATGGAAAGTTTTTTGACTAGATAATTTCCTATGTTTCTGTGTCAGGAACTTTCTGTAAAGTTTGAATAAAAAAATCCCTGTGAGTCCAGGACTCTCCAACTTTGTACCAGGAGCCTACAAAACTGCATTTTCTCTTGTTTACCCTCTCAGTCTCATGCAAAATAAATCTTATGCAATTTGTAGCAATAATCCCACAATTTCACAAGAAGTAACAAAGAATTGATCATCACTAGCATTACCTGTGATTCAGTAGTGTAAGCACTGTGCAGGACAGTGGTAGCTGTAGTATAACTGTACTTGGGATGAAAAAGGGCATAAATCCACTCTCCCTGGCACATTTTACTAGCTGAGTTTTCTCACCACTGCAATTGCTGAAATTATCATTAATAATGTATGTTAAGCAAGCTCTGAGTAGATTAGGCTATTGGAGAGCTTAGCTGTAAGGAGATCTACCTGGAAAATCAGGCAGCCTTAAGTAGAAAACAAATACTGTCTCTTGCCCCTGGAGATCATGGCTCACCCAGACTTAGACAGTCCTGCTTACAGAAACCATGTGATGAAAAATCTATTGCTACGGACATTGGAAGAATTTTAATGTTGGTTTTTTTTCTGTTACTGTGAGGTACCTTCCTAAATTGAAATACAAGCACATAACAGCTTGTAAAACTGGGTCCAAGTGGTCAGCACATAAACCACTCAACACTTAAAGTCATTGGCACAGCATAAATATTTGCATTAATATTCTGCAGGTGACAAAAATAAAAACACTCTTCTTGTAAGGCTCTTTATGCTATACTAGCATCAAATGGAAGCGTGTTGTATGTTAACATAGGCATTCAAAGGTCAAAGTTATACAGTTAGGGGCATATTTATTGGAGGGTTAAGCCCCAAATTTTAATGCAAATGGCAGCATTGGAAAGAGCACTAGGATCATCATCAGTACATTCTCTGGTCTCTGGTGTCCTTATTATGCATTGTGTATCCTTCACAACCTGTCTAACAAACCACCTGTCTGCCACAATTCCTGATTAGGACAATAACTATTCCACTGACAATGCCCTAATTAGGACTAAAATTCATCCACTGAGACTGTATGTCTCTCTGGTGAGCCAGTCTCTAAAAGAAATGTTCACATTCTATTGTTATCCCCTCTCACTCCCCCTTATTCACACTTTCTTTCACCTAATGCCTTATTTTGGGACTCTAAACCAGCTATCATAACTAAGTCCTAACCAGTATAGACTTAGAGTATCAGTGAAAAGAAAAATTGTAATTAACATTAACAGTTGAAGTTGTCTAGAGCAGATGTAAAACCCACAGTGGAGAAGTCTCCTACAGTGATCATGCAGATATTTAACTGGTGTAAAACTCTGAAACAGTATTGCATGTTATTGAATGCCATCTTCTGGCACATCATCTGTCTAACCATTTAAGTTAAAGGTGGAGTCAATACTGCCTATGCTATCAAAAATTTTCTATTTTAAAAACCTAGGATTTGGTTCCTACTTTTTGCACTTGGAGTATTCAAAGATTTCCCATGGAGCCTCAAAAGCAGTATTGCTGAAAGTTTTCAACAAAAATCAGCCCACTATTTCCAAAACTGAAGTTAGTAAAAATTCAAAAATCCTGTTAGGCTGTGAAAAACATATTCTCATTAAACTAATGCTACCATGTTTCTGACATATGGATTTATCATCTAGCAAGTGTGTGATTTATTGCTGTTCCAAGTGTCATTGTTCCTCTGCTCTCAGCAAAGCACCGTAAAACCCAGTGGCAAGAACTGTTTCATCACCTCCTAGTGGCTGTCAGCAAAACTACCCTTTTAATTAGCTAAAGTGACAAAAGTCTGTGCTAGGAAGCTGATGGCCTCTCCCAGATTGCAATTCACTCAGGAGATTCCATGATATTCGGTCTTAGGCTTTTCTGTTTCAACAACATAAAAAATGAACAGAAGAAGATGACATTAAATAACAATATTCAATGACACAATCGTGCTGGCTGAAGTTAGGAAGTCAGGAAGAACTGTGATTTCTTATGCAAATCAATGTGAAAGTCTGCATTAAATCACAGAGTTTAATTACATAATTATCATAATACATCTTTTAGGACAACTGTCCCACTCCCTGAAGAGTACAGAGCAACCCCAAGGGACTGGGGGAAACCTGAATTCTGTTCCTTACTCCAGAGACTTAATGCATTAAGGAAAATGCAGCAGCGTGTTTTTCAGCAAAGCAGCAGCAGCTCTTAGAAGGCAGCACTCAGAGGATAATTCATGTTGGGAGGTCATCTTGTTCAAGTGTCTCCTCAAGGTGAGGTCAGCACCAAATTCAGACCATGCTGCCTAGAGCTTAGTTTAGTCATGTTCTGGAGGCCTCAGAGAACAGAGAACCTGGGGCTTCTTGGGTTGCCTGGCCCCTTGTGTAATTATCCTCATAGTGAACGTTTTTCCATACTTACACTCAGAACCTGTCCTTATTTTAACTTATGATGACTGCCTCTTGTTCTCCTGCTACACACCTCACTAAATACCTGGCTACTTGATAACCTCCCCATAGGCACTGGGGGCTGCTGTCAGGTTCCCCCAAGGCCCTCTCTGCTCCAGGCTGCACAAGCCCAGCTCCCTCAGCCTCTCTTCTCAGGACAAGTGCTCCAGCCTCCCAACCATCTCGGTGGCCTCTGTTGAACTCCAGTTTTTCAGTGACCTTCTTGAACTGGGGGCCCAACAGGTCCTAGATGCAGTCTAACAAGTGGCAAGTAAAAGAGGGGCAAGCTCTGCCCTCAATTTCCTGGCTGTGCCCATGGTGACACAGCCCAGGATGTTGCTGGCCTTCATCGCTGCCAGGGTACACCACCAGAATTCCAGCTGAAGTGAAATTTGAGAACTAGGACCACAAGTCTGAACTTTGGATTACTAAAACACTGATCCCATACATAGGATGAGGAGAGAGAAAACTTTTTTTATTTTATTTTACATTCTGGTTTTGGGATCTTTGTTCCAGCCTTCTGGCTAGTTCCATCAGATTTTGCTACTGGATAGGATGTTTTTGTAAGATGTAGCACATGTCTCATTTTTGCTGTTTATATTTTAAGCATTTTAGGCCAGAGTTTTATGTCCAAGATAAGAAAATGGCTGGCAATTTACTGTCTTGGTTTTGGCTGGGATAGAGTTAATTTTCTTTCTAGTAGCTGGTATAGTGTTATGTTTTGGATTCAGTATGAGAAGAAAGTTGATAACACACTGTTGTTTTTAGCTGTTGCTAGGTAGTGTTTAGACTAAGTCAAGGATTTTTCAGCTTCTCATGCCCAGCCAGCAAGAAGGCTGGAGGGGCACAAGAATTTGGGAGGGGTCACAGCCAGGGCAGCTGACCCAAACTGGCCAAAGGGGTAGTCCATACCATGTGACGTCATGCCCAGTGTATAAACGGGGGGGACTTGGCCTAGGGGGGATCGCTGCTCGGGAACTAACTGGGCATCGGTCGGTGAGTGGTAAGCAATTGCATTGTGCATCACTTGTTTTGTATACTCCAATACTTTTAAAATTATTATTATTGTCATTTATCATCATCATCATCATCATTATCATTATTTTCTACCTTTCTGTCCTATTAAACTGTCTTTATCTCAACCCACAAGTGTTACTTTTTTTTTCAATTCTTTCCCCCATCCCACTGGAGTTGGGGGTGACAAGTGAGTGGCTGCATGGTGTTTAGTTGCCAGCTGGGGTTTTACTTTTTTGCTAGAATAATATAAAATAATTGGGTAAGTATGAAAAGTTACATATTTTCCCTGGAATCAAAGTCTTGGTTTAGTGTTTAGCTGTATGTCAATCTACTTGTCTGCAGCCTCTGACACTGTCCCCAACACTACTATGCATTTTTATGGGTGGAAGTAATTTTAAAAATGTGAAATGGCTTTAAATAATTAGTAAAGCATATAAGCAGATGTTTTGGAGTTCGTCTGGGAAAATCTATAGTTCATTTTAAAGTCATCATAAAATTTCAAAAATAAAACAAAGGACACTGCTTATGGCTGTCACCTGTTCAATTTTAATTTTATTTATTTTATTTTATTTAATTTTTAAAAGCAGATTTATTTCTAAAGATATATTATGTGCAAACACTGTATCCATACTTAGTATAACTCCAAAAATCTCCCCTGACTATAACAAGGATTGAAGATTTGCCTCACAAGTATAGAAAGTCTATCAGACCCTAAAATAGTTTTTAATGACTACATTAGGACATTGATTAGCATTTTGCTCTTTAAGAAGTTCAGTGGACTAGCACAAGCTGTGGAACTCATAAAGATGTTTGAATCTTTTAATAAATAGTTGTTACGTGGCAGATACAATATGCAGCAGAACAAGTGACCATGGCAATTTTGTTCCAGTAACTTTCTACTGATTTATTTGATAAAGAAATAGATATGAACTAATGAAGGAATTACATTATGTGATGTTTTCTTTCCTCCTTTTCTGCCTTTTTCCTTCAACTCCTACTAGTCCTGAGCTGGTGGATCTGAACTTGCATTTGACTCATTGCTACAGGATAGTGCAAAGGCCAAGGATTTAAGACTTAAGGAAGCATTAGAGATTTATACTGATAGAAAGAATGGCCAGTGTTGTAAAAGTCCAAATTGAAAACATTAATGTTATTAAAAAAACCTAGCAGAATATAAAGCTTTCTGATTTATTTTGTAATCATTAGTTTGTGAGAAAACGATAAATTATCCCATATCTGTTTGGTGTGAAGATTTTTGCCCACCTGACAAATCCTGGACCAGCCACATCAAATGACATATGGCCGTATATAATAATCCTGATTCAAAATTATAGTCTCTGGGTTAGGATGTCTGATATATGCTCCCTCTAAGCAGGATCAGGGCAGACTGTACATTTAATAAGCATGCTGGGGTTTTTTTAAACCAAATTTCATTAGTGGCACAGAGTATCTGGATGCCTGATGGAACGTATATATTGATTTCTGTCTGTCTCTACTCTTTTTCAGACCAATAAATTATCAACCAAAGTCAACCTACAGGGAAAGTACTTTTACAAAGGCATTTCATTCATGGTTGGTTTTGAGGGGGTGAGGGGGATTTAGAATAATTGAGACTCTGGGTCACTCAGTGAAAGGGCAGTTCCTTGAAGATGTGTGAGCATACACACTCATGTCAGAGCTCTGTTTAAGAGTTATGGCAATTTGAGAGCATCTAGAGCATCTAGAATTAGAATTTTCCTCACTATTGCCTTTTCTTTCAGGTCATAATTAAGAATTACAGTGGTGGTCACATTGTGCTTCCTCACAGCCACTGGGGATGCTCCCTTGAGAAGGAATGATGAATGTGATCCCTTTAGAGGAAGATGTGTGCTAGTACTGCAAAATGTAGTGATCTAACCCCTCTATATGGTTAACATTTTGGCATCTCAGATACATCTTGATCAAAGATGCATCTTTTATCCAGCCCTTTAATTTACCTCTTTAAAACAATATCAGATATCCTAATTTTTTTTTCTTAAGTACGCAAATTCAAGAGACTGTTTTCCCTTAGAATTGTGAGTCTAAGCATCTAGTAGGCCCATACAAAAATCATGCTTCACAGCTTCTTTTCAGTAATACATCCCTCACATGTATGTCATTCTCAAACAAATTCAGGAAAGAATCTCTCTTCATCTATACCCCAAGGCTTGGTGAACTCTGGTTGTGGCAGTCCAGCTGTGAGAAAGAGATCTGAGACTATGGGCATATCCAATGAAAATTCCTGCACTGGAGTTTTCAAGCACTAAATGTCAAATCTCTATATGTATTTTTGTACTGATACTTAATCGTTGATTAACTTTATTGATTTCATGTGTCAGACCAAATCTAGATTGTTCTGGTACTGTTTGTGTGAGTCTTTAAGGACTCCCTTCAAGGATCTGTGCCATTATACCTTTGAGGAGCTATATTCTAGGCAAGGACAAGGGCATCTCCACTAGGAGTACGCCACTCTGAGAAACAACTAGTTTGGGCACATGGCCAAGAAGCCCAATGAGAGGACCAGCACTGGGAAGGGATCTGGGGGGTGATTCCCACATTATCCTTCAGGGAGACAGATTTCTGGAATCAAGCCTGAGCATCCTGGGGAAGAGGTAGAAAGAGACTGAAGACCTCATAGTGATGGCAAGGACTTCTGGGCCTGCCATCTCATTACCGCCGACCCGATAACCATCCTCTCACCCTTGTGCTTGGACATCCTTGCCCCAGTGATGAGGTTAGCCAGCAGTAATGGGAAATACAAGTCAAAAGGAGGAACACAAAGTGCAAGTTTGAGGCACTGTGTTTCAGAGGCAGAATTAACAAACAGCTGTGATTTGGATTTACAGCACAAATCATCTCCAGCTCTGTGCTCTTCTCCTCACCTGCAACACTGTAGAGAACTTCGCTATGAGAATAGATCCAGGATAGCAAAAAAGCCATTGAGATAAAACCTACTAAAAAGGCTGAGTAAAACTAGCACTTTTATATTCCCTCAGGTGTAAACAGGAGTTCAAGAAAACTTGAGGAAGATTATAAAAGTGCTTGTTATGAGTTAACCCCCCATACAGCACTGTTCAATAATCGGTGCTTCCTTTGTGCAAGTCCCTACACCAGTATGTGAGTTTATTTCAGATGAGGAATTAGGACACTAAGGTGTAGGCCGTAGCAGAAAAGAAGGGCAATTTCAGTCATCTTGGCTGTAGAGCTCCACATCATCAGCCAGCAAGGAGTAAAGAGTGTAGCACCTTTCCAGGAACCCTATACTTACAGTAACCTGTCTGGCTGCAAATTAGCTTTCTGCTTAACTGGCATCTCTTTCCTCTCTGCCACAGACACAAAATGGCTTGTTTGCAAGAATTCATCCAAAACAAAAGAGCTTTTTTATTGCTATTACCATTAACAAATTGTGACCTAAATACTAGATTGATGTAAAGTGATCCAACAATCCAAATGGAAGCCAAAGTTTTAAGCATAAACTGCATTGTCTCCTAAACTCGCCTTTCTGTGCCAGCAACTTTGCAGCTGTGTTGTTGCAAATGAGGTTTCCAGTGCTTAGCAATGTTAGTCACTGATTAGACACAGATTCTGAGCAAGTGGAAGCTGAAACTAGACACAGCTCCTGCTGAGTTATTATTGCTACTGACCTTAAATGTTTACAAATAGTTTATATGTTTTGGGTTGGGTTGGGTTTTTTTCTCTTCCTTTCTGGACTCATTTACTACCAATCAGGTTTTAATCTACTCAGAGCTTGCAAACTTCTATTCTACAGCTTGAACCTCCCACTCTGATAATCCTTAGCATACCATTGCAGAACAGGAAAATCTTCAGAAAGGAAGCTTTCCAGACCTTCAGGACATTCTCCTGAATTTGAGAACAGTTTCTTAGAAAGCAAGATTATATTCCTACTAGAGCAATCTATTTTGAAGCTTACTGAGGGTGAGACTGTGACTTTCAGCATGGCCCTGAGCAAAGAACCAAGCATTACTGCAGCACATGGCAGGGGAGAGGATTGATTATGCCACATTAGCCTTTTACAAACTCTCCAAGATGGCAGAGTTTTGAGAAATCAGAGCTATCAAGCTACTAAATCCTTCTCCCTTCCCCAGTACTGACCATGTATTAGTTCTCAGGAGGATTAGGTGATATAGTCACACTTTACCTCCTGACTGAATATTTCTGAAGATCCTCTGGAGCCTGCAAGCAAGCAATAGGGGAGCTTTTTCTCCAACACCTTCTTTTCTCCTTTGGCAGACCACTGACCTGCTGTGGATAGATTCAAAGTGTTCCTGCACCACCTCGGTCTGAAAAGAACAGGATCACTGCTCCTAACTCTTGAGCTCTAAGGCATATTCTGCTGAGCAGAACCTTTAACCATCCAAGTTTTATGCTTGAGAAAGAATTAAAAATGAAATTTCCAACACAGGCTTCAAGCATAAAGCAAGGGGTGGTACCAGAAAGAGTGACAAATTTATGGGAAAAAATTGGAAGGCGTGTATATTTGTTTCCTTCTATTTGGATATTGGATGAATTGCACTGTCACATAACTAAGTTGCCTTCCTCTTCCTGCTGTTCTCCTCTGTGACACGGAGAGAGCAACTGTCCTGGATACTCATCCCTTAAACAAAGTCTATATATTATTCTGTTGGTGGAAGAAGCTTCCCAATACAATTTTCCCTTTTCTGCCTTTTGACTCGTACAATCCTTTCTAGTCACATTTCAGGTAATAAATAGCATCCTCTTCCTCTAGGCAGGCTCCCACTGTTATATTGTGATGGGCTGGTGAGTGAGAATCAAAGTTGCTAACTCCCAAGTACTGAGAACTACTCAGCATATATTAAAAAATTATTCAGAAACGTTTATCTGTGCAAATAGAGGTTGTTCCTTCAAAAGAAAGATCACACAGGTCTTGCAGAAAATGGATAAATAGATAAAATATGCAAAATTGAGGTGATAAAACCTATACCATTTTGTAATAGAAACTATAAAATTAAGCCAATTACTTCCTGATTTATACGAAACAGTACATATGCCTGACAATAATACAGAGTTGCAGGGTTATAAACTCTCAAGTGGCTACACCTCCAGGAAAAAAGGGCTTTTAAGGAGTCAAAATTTCTATTAGCATAATTGTGTTGGCACAAGAGAGAGCAAATAAACTATCAATCTCAAGGTCTTGACATAAACATTGAAGAAATTCTGAGAATCACACCAGAGTATGTGCACAAAATTAGGGTCCTAATTCTACCCTTATGGCACACTGTTTTCAAGGTCAGGTAATCCATTTGCTTCCTTTTCTTTAGCCCACATACACTCCCCAGTATTTCCTCGGGTATGTCCTAGTCGAACTCATCTTTACCACTTGCATATATGCAACACATGATTTTGACTCATCTCAGTCATATAGGTAGAAAGCAATCTTTAATAATTACCAACTTGGGAACTGCTAAAAAAGGGGATTAAAACAAAGTACTGTTTTATTGGCACAGAAAATGTATGAGACACCAAGAGAGTCACTTTTCCAGGAACCATACCAACTCAACAGGATCTTTGTGAAATAAATTTTTAGTTATAGAATCAGAATGAAGATTTTTTGTTCCTAATTTCCATGCAACTACAGTATCATGGCCTGTAAATAAATGCCTAGGCTCTTCTATTTTTTTGCCCCTGATAATACACAGCTGTCTGTCTGTAAATTCACTGATAGCTATAATATAATGACACAAAGAGCAAAACATGCTATGGATATTATTCATATATGTACTTTTTCATGCTATATACTAAAATAATAATAAAAAAGCTTTCTATTGTAAGACTGTAAAAAAAGAAATAAACATATTTCAAGTATTGAAAGCATTGCAGTAGGCATGAAGAATGCAATCACACTTGACACGTTTCTTCTGTGAACAATGAAGCATGCAGTCATAACCAAACTGCTATGTCTGCATCCTAGCAAATACATTGCCTTTTACTATGGACCAGATTGCATCTTTGCCACATACCCTGTGTCAGAATAAGCAAGCCGAGAAGCGCTTTGATGGTTACATATGTTGTTATTGTGCAGCCCCAACTAACAGTAGTTTCACAGGAATGAACTCTCAGTCTATTTAAATACATGCACTGCAGTGCAACCTCTTTCCTGCTCAGCATATGTCTTACATTAGGCTTTATGTCCAACCATGACAGTTAAACCTTGTATTTTTTCACTGCAGAGCTTCTTCTATGGAAACAAATGTACCTATGAGAGCTAGAGCTAGCACTACATCTAGAGGAAAGATCATTTTACTTCCGAGGCAGCACAAAGCTTTATCTTAAATTCTTGGCTTGCCCCAGTCAACCATAGATTCAAACACAGTCTTTGTTCAGTGAGAAACCAGGAGCAGCAGCCAGAAGAGTAGATGTGGTTAACAGTTGACATCACTGTTTCTGATCCACTAGTCACTAAACACTCAACCACAACAGAACTGTGAAATAAGGCTGATTGATAGTGCTCTCACATGGTGAACAATATTGACAGTCGTGCAGTGAAAGGCTAAGAACAAGCTATTCTCAACTATCACCATCTAAAATCCAAGGCACCGCACCCCATCTAGCTAATAACTGTTGGAAACAGGAAAAAAAACCTTAAACAAACAAACAAAAAAAACCAAACAAAAACCAGATAAATAAAGAAAGACTTCTCAATACTTTTAGATATACTATCTTGTGTACAAAGTACTGTTAATAAAATTTTTTAGGGTATGATACTTCCAAAATTCATGGGCAATAAAAAAAGCAGTGGTGAGTGAAGAATGTCTTCAGACAATATACACAGCATATCTGGTACTCAAATCTTTTTTAGAGAATATCCACAGGTATTCTTTATATATATATGGTAACTGTTTGAAAATATTCATCTGCATTGTTATTATATTTTAATTTTATGGATTCACCATGCAAGGCTCTTTAAGGGTATTTGGTCAACATTCTTTAAGCTCAGTAATATATATATTTTTGCAAAAGAGCCAGTCATTTATACAACATTAATGCCATTGCATAAAAGTGCACCGCTGCCCCAGAACAGGCCTTTCCTGAAGGAACAAATTCTAGGAAGAGAGTTGAGGTTCAGCATGTTCCTCAGTTCTGACTCCACTTGTCCAGATTGACCTTAAGGGCAACTTGAATTACCTGAATTCAGGTTTCCTTCAAATTCCATTTGCTCTAACAGTAGGCACATTCTCTTAGGAAGCTTCTGAGCATTTGTGTTTGACAGAAATCAGATATGTGGAAGCACCAGGGGTATATGTAAGACACAGAAAGTTAGGCTGGCAACAAACATATGTAGTGAAGCTCAGGAGCAAGGCAAGGTTCTCTTTTCCCTTTTCTGAAATCAGTGCTGGTTTCAAGGATGGTCATGGAGTTATATCTCAAATACATCTGCAAGGTTGTTTCTCCATCAGAGAGTAGAAACCTAATGTGTCTTAAGGGTTAATGTAGTATGAGAACATGTTAAACTGTGCTGTGTGGTCATACTAAGCATGTATACATGGTAATCTGGCATTCTCTAAGACTTTTAAGATACGGTTTCAACAAATGTTTGTATATGTGAATTTGAAATTTGCTTCTCTTACGCTTCTATACCAGTAAACCTCAGATCTCATAACACAGAGGCATCTTGGCTATATTTTTTCAAAACCTCAAACTAATCTCCAAAAATGTTGTCTCCATCTGTTCATTATTAGTAAAGACTACCATTCCGTCATAATTTTCCAGCAGAGGAGAAATAACATTGCATCAGCTACTGGTGCTGTGGAATTCAACAATCTCAGTAACAACCTTTCAGTCTTTACACAAAAGTGATATAATTCATAGTGCTTAAAAATATATTGGCCTAAATCTTGTTTAAGAGGTACTATCTTCCTATTATTTAAATGTCTAAGACACATCTCAGACCTCCACACAATTTTGCCTTTACTTTGCTTTCACACCACATTCAGTAGTAGCTAGCAATCTTTCCTCTTTTTTCTTTCTTTCTTTTATTTTGGTATTTCATCACCTTAAATACTTATCACTGTCTTTTCTTTAATCTTGGTTACTGTTTTTCTTTTTCTAGTCACACATAAATTTAGTTATTCTGTTTCACTTTCAATAAGAAGGTAAAGGACTGCCAATATTAATTTCCTATCTCAACAGTTCTAGCACTTGTCTCATTCATACTGTTAATCATTTTCTGTAAGACTTATGAAAGCTGCTACTATTTTGAGATAATAGTAAGTCAGATTCTGCACGTTTTCAGTTTGAGAAGAGGTTGAGCATGACTAGCATCACCCAAAGCCAGTCTTAGCACAATTGCAAACATAAGCATGTGAAACCCAGTGCTTGCAAATAGAAAGATTCAGAAAAGCCGAGCAACCTTGCTAAGACAACATCACCAGCAAAACTTGAATTGAGGAATTGCCAGCTCCTAGCCCCAGGCATAGTCTATTGAGGCATGTTGCCTATTTCAAATGAATGTTGTTTCCCTATACCGATTAAAGAAACCTGAGTAAGAATGGGCAGAAACAAGCAGACCTTGAAGCTCCCTATGCTGTAAGGAAACCAAACTGGAATATTGAAGATTAAAAAGTAGGTCAGACTTAATAAATGCATTTTTAAGTAATCCACACTTTAAATCCTGATATGAAATGGATGAAATTTCTGCTCTGTTCCAGTAACAAGAGATTCACCCTAGTGCTTTTATTATGCTAAAATTCTTGTGCACACAGAAATGGCTTATGCTATTTGCATCAAAAAAGGAAATGAAAGAAGCTGCAAAATTAAACTCCCAATTCCAAATAAGAAAAATGCACAGCAAAAGTTGGAGCAGGGCCAGATGTAGTGAGAACAGCCACTTTTACCTAGCAGATATTATATGTGGAAAAACCATGACCTTGCCTAGGAACAGTGGAATTGTCCAACCTACTCCTTACTAGCCTTCTTTCCTCAACCGCAAATAAAAAAGGATTTCTTCTATTACATGCAGAACAATATCTTTCATTCACTATTAACAGACTATTTTTATGGGTTGTATTTTATGACTGAAATATAATACATAATCAGCTGCTCCACAGATCTTGCCTTGCCCTGGAAAGGATGTCCTGATTTCAACTGGGATAGAGTTAATTTTCTTTCTAGTAGCTGGTATAGTGTTATGTTTTGGATTCAGTATGAGAAGAATGTTGATAACACACTGATGTTTTCAGTTGTTGCTGAGTAGTGTTTAGACTAAGTCAAGGATTTTTCAGCTTCTCGTGCCCAGCCAGAAAGAAGGCTGGAGGGGCACAAGAAGTTAGGAGGGGACACAACCAAGACAGCTGACCCAAACTGGCCAAAGGGGTATTCCATACCATGTGATGTCATGTCCAGTGTGTAAAGTGGGGGTAGTTGGCCGGGGGAAGGGCAAGGGGGCAGATCGCTGCTCGGGAACTAACTGGGCATCAGTCAGCATGTGGTGAGCAATTGCATTGTGCATCGCTTGTTTTGTATACTCAAAATCCTTTTTTAAATTATTATTGTCATATTATTATTATTATTATTATTATTATTATTATCATCATCATTATCATTATTTTCTTCCTTTCTGTCCTATTAAACTGTCTTTATCTCAACCCACAAGTTTTACTTTTTTTTCAATTCTCTCCCCATCCCACTGGGTGGGGGGGAATGAGCAAGCAGCTGCGTGGTGCTTAGTTGCCAGCTGGGGTTAAACCACAACAAAGGACTATAAATCGTAGCAGTTCTCAGTGCTGAATCTGCTGCTGGGTGTTAACACTGGGGCTGTTACACCTTTGCTTCTTATGCCAGATATGATGGCAAAACATCCTGCTGTTAATGCCAGATATAAAAGAAGCAGAAGCAGTAGAAGGATGGCAGCCCACTCTTACTTGGAAAAGCAAAAGCTTTGAAACATAATTGTGCTCCACACTGCAAAAACATGATCTGATGAGTCTCCACTCCTGTTTCACCTGCCTACACTTACAAATGAAGTCAGTGCTCAAGGTTTTTTTATACTTAAATACAAGTCCTCAGCTCTCGCAATGGACCTCCCATGTAGTTCATGTGGGTGTTCTACACAATACTTTAGCGCTTGCTTTTATAACCAAGCAGACACTGCTTCTAAAGATGCCTGTAACTTGTAAAACCAGTGATGTCATTAGGGAAATTCATAGCCAGAGGAAAAAATTATCTAGTTGTCTGCCTATTATTGAAAGCACATCAGACACTTGTGATGCTTCCAGAGGCATGGGAGGGCTGATGCTCCCTATCAAGTAGGAGACAACCCTCAGACATTACACTCAACCAAGACATGCACTGTTTCTTCACCTTGACTGATCTCCTTTCTTATTTTCCTTATTGCTTTCACCTCTATATAGATACACATCTCTATACCTATCTATATATACACACACGCACACATACACATGAGCAAATTCCATAGTACCAAGATCTGTAAGAGCACTGGAATTCAATCATCTGCACACCTAAATTGTTAGACTGGCACTTCACAGTTTTTTGGGCTACTTATACCCTCTCAGACAGTTCCTTGGCACAAATAGTGGGTTAAGCATGGCCCAAGGACCATTCTTAGCAGGGATATACACATGACATATTGTAAAAGGTAAAATAGGATGGGCTATGGTAGTAAAGCAATTATTATTAGAATAGAGAATAAGTCCAAGGACCATTTGGCTTACTAGTATATAAGTCAGATTTGTGCCTCAAAGGGAGCCCAATCAATGTGAACTTCAGGGAGACGACACTTAAATATTTTTCACTTTTCCAGATGCTATAAGTATGAACCTTTTCCTATCTCATGCTTCCTATCCTGGAGCTCTAGTCAAGTCTCTACTCTTGTTGCCAGAATTTTCAACACAGTGTTGAAAAATGTTCATGCAGGCACCTAGCCCCCACAGCAACGGATACAGCATATAGTATGCAGCACTAGAGACCGTTTTTTCATATTTACAATATTATTCCACTGAAATTAATGGAGTTGGGGGTCATTATATATATATATATGTAATAAATCCAAACATCATTAACAGCCCATACATTTCCATTGACTTTAAGGGTATTGCAGCAGCCCTCCAGTAAGAGTCAGTCCCTTGAGGGATAGTTATGCAGAGTTCTTTATAACCTACACATGAGTTTAGATTTCCCAAATCCTGTAAGATGATGCCCAAGTTTTCTGAACAGGGAAATGAACAATCAGATGTTTAGGGTTTCCAAAACCTTCCCTGACTTTTATAAACGTAAGTTTGAGAATTATTAGAATAACTACCCTTTTAGACATAAACAGCTGAACAAGCCTCAGAATAAACTGCCACTGTAGGGGGAAGATCTTGAAATAGACCAGACATTACAGCAGCTATACACAAGAGCAAGTGGGTAAAATATTTCCCATGCTAACAAAGTATATTGGGTTTGTGCGGCAAGGTTTTGGTAGCAGGGAGGGTTACAGGGGTGGCTTCTGTGAGAAGCTGCTGGAAGCTTCCCCCATGTCCAGCAGAACCAATGCCAGCCGGCTCCAAGATGGACCCGCTGCTGGCCAAGGCCAAGCCCATCAGCGATGGTGGTAGCGCCTCTGGGATAACAGACTTAAGAAGGGGAAAAAAACTGCTCTGTAACAGCAGATGGAAGAGAGGAGTGAGGATATGTAAGAGAAACAGCCCTGCAGACCCCCAGGTCAGTGCAGAAGGAGAGGGAGGAGGTGCTCCAGGCACCGGAGCAGAGATTCCCCTACAGCCCGTGGGGAAGACCATGGTGAGGCAGGCTGTCCCCCTGCAGCCCAGGGAGGTCCATGGAGGAGCAGATCTCCACCTGCAGCCCAGGGAGGACCCCACACCAGAGCAGGGGGATGCCCAAAGGAGTCTGTGACCCTGTGGGAAGCCCGCGCTGGAGCAGGCTCCTGGCAGGACCTACGGATCTGTGGAGAGAAGACCCCACACTGGAGCAGGTTTTCTGGCAGGATTGGTGACCCCGTGGGGGACCCACGCTGGAGCAGTGTGTGCCTGAAGGACTGCAGCCCGGGGAAGGGACCCACGCTCAAGCAGTTCGTGAAGAACTGCAGCCTGTGGGAACGACCCACGTTGGAGAAGTTCATGGAGGACTGTCTCCCGTGGGAGGGACCCCACGGTGGAGCAGGGGAAGAGTGAGGAGTCCTCCCCCTGAGGAGGAAGGAGCAACAGAGACAACGTGTGGCGAACCAACCCTAACCCCCATTCCATGTCCCCTGCGCTGCTGGCGGGGAGGAGGGAGAGAAAAATGGGAGTGGAGTTGAGCCAGGATGGAGGAAGGGGTGGGGGAAGGTGTTTTAAGATTTGGTTTATTTCTCATTACCCTTCTCTGACTTTTGACTGGCAATAAAATAAATTAATTTTTCCCCAAGTCAAGTCTGGTTTGCCCGTGTTGGTAATTGGTGAGTGATCTCTCCCTGTCCTTATCTCGACCCACAAGCCTTTTGTTGTATTTTCTTTCCCCTGTCCAGCTGAGGAGGAGATGTGATAAAGCGGCTTTGGTGGGTACCTGGTGTCCAGCCAGGGTCAACCCACCACACAACACTTGAAGTGAATCCTTAACAATTTGCAATATTTGATCAGTGTTAAGCCTCCATTGTTGCATCAAGACTACGTTGACTAAAATCTTTGATAGAGTTTAACACCATAGTTTGCTGAAAACATTTGTGAGGGAAGCACGTCACGGTTATCAATTTCACAAAGAAGCCAATGCTGAGGTGAAGATTTTTTCTTTTGTTCCTTTTTGTTCAGTGTGAAATGGTGGCGGCACTGGGAGGGGATCAAATGACCCACTGTGGCTATTATCCCACAGCAATATGCACAGAAAACATCCCATTCTCTGAGTGCGGTCTCGAGCAGACCCTTCCCCTTATTGCTGTTGTCCTGACATGGTGGAGCGTCCTTGCTGCAGAAAGCTCAGCGGGGGCCAAGGACAGAGGCAGCTCTGACACTGCAGGTCGCTGCAGGGTGAAGTGTCGTGCCGAGCTCAGAGACCACGGCTGTCACTCAAGGAATCATTAGCAATGAAAGAAAGGCGGTGAAGCTTGTTGTGTTGTCATCACACTGTAAGAAAGTTGGCTGCAGCCCAAATTAGCTTGCTTAGGGAGTGTGAATCAAAATGACATGTAATCTGAATGTTAATGAAAATTTTCTCTTGCTTTAGTCTTCAGATTCCATCCAGAAAGCTGTCATCTGGAAGACATTATCTCTCTCCCTTCCTCTTGCTCTCTTCTTAGGATATGTATTTGCCAATATATATGAAAAGTGGAACTATTTATTTCTCTTAAAACCTGTGCTGCTTAGATCCCAGTTTCTGGAGCACTGTATTGTTTCCAGAAATGGCCCTGTGCTATTAGGAATTTTTGAACCTGTGCAGTAGTAAATGAAAAAGGAAAGCAGTACAGAAAAATGCCCTGCTTTTCAAGCAAGATAATTGCATGGGTTTCATAGGCAAATAAATGTCAGAGCTCGAAGCGCTGTTGTACAGCGGTGCAGCTGCACTGTCACAGAGAAAGTTCCCATTTATGTTACCACAGGACCGGACTGTTTTATATGTTATTTGTGATATTCATCCATGTTAGACTACATCAGTGACAATCACATGTTATTTCACTCAAGACAATAGACTTACTCCACTGCAAAACCAGCCTACAGTGATGGAAATTAAAGGGAAGCCTTTAATGTATACAGTCATCCATTTCCTGACTAACATGCAGTCATGTGCCTCGCCACTTGGCAAGGAGCATAGTTAATTTTAATTTGTATCATTTTTTCTAACAGCTATTAGAGACCTCTGGGTCTGCTGAATTCAGAGGTCCTCTTCTCTCCCTCATGCACTTAAAAAGGCAGCTGGAAAATTGAATCTCCTGTCACATGGTGCCCACTACATACTTTTGTTCTTCACACTACATTTCAAGGAAGTTGCTGTATGTATTATAAAGCAAGTAACAAGTAATCAGTAAGTACAAAACCCTCTTTCTTATCAGAGTCAAAAGAAAATAAATTACTAGTTTGAGACACTTGAGATCATAAAATGGTGAGCACTACTGGTCTGACTTACAATTGAGTCAGTAAACTATCCAAATGCCCTCTTTGAATCAACAGACAGACAGACTCTGGCTTAAAAGAGAATATGAATGCCTGAACCTAGCAAAAGTAGTCTTAGCAAATTCAGACCGATGTTTCAACACAGAAATGTGAACCCTGTGCTATCACTGAGAGACAATTCAACATTTGTAAAAGAATTAGGACAATCTGTGTTTTGTAAGCATGCTATTAGTCCAAAAGAATTAAGATTTCAATGAATATTAATAATTAAAGAAGTTTTGGTGGACTTTGAAGATTCTGTATTTGGGCTTTTTTTCAAGTTACATATTTACCCTTTCAACAAAGTTGGTTGTAGAAATACTTTTTTCTGCATTTGAGACTGTAGCACACTCAAGAACGAATGTAAAACAGGCTGAAGTCAATCGGAACTATTCCAGTCTGGAAAGGATGTCTGTATCTGCTTAAAGTTGAGTTTCTGATTCAGTGTTATGCTTAGTCAGTGTGTACACTGTTGTATTTTCAAATATTGAACCAAGAACTTGGACTGAGATACAAAAAGAAGATTTAGGCAGCTAACTAAAATTTCAAGACTGTTAGGTCAAAATTTAAAACCGTAAAGTCTTAAGTTTTCCTGAGAGACACCCACATTTTCATAGGCAAGTAAAGTTCTCTGGGCTGCCAGACATGCACAGCTGCCCATCTCCTCCACTTTTTATATGGGATGTATCAGATGTTCTCTGAGCAAACCCAACCCTACAGAAACAAGAACTGAATAAAGAGAAAGAGGCATCACATGGACATCACCTAATGAACCGAGTTTACAAATCTTTGAGCACATAGTACAATTCCTGAGAATAAAATTTCATTGCTCTGCATTCATTTTTTTTACTAGCAATAAAACTAGTTCAACCACTTTCCTCACTCCATTGTGACATCTGCTCATCCCGGTACAATTATTTGTAGGAACACACTATAAACCAGAAGAATGGAATGACCCAAATAAAACACAAACACAAAGACTTTGGGGAGCTCTTTTTTAGACCACATCATTCACTGAGGCTGTCTCCAGGACAATGTACAAACAGCTCCATCAACATAGCAAAAAGCAGCAGTAAACTTTGTTACAACTGTGCAGAAAATATCAGACATGCATTTGTGGGACAATCAGTTTATAAAAGGTCTTTATGCTCTTGATGCTGCCTGAGCAAGAGAGCACTGTTAAGTGAACCAGACTTTCATAAAAAAGTTCTTTCTACTGAGCACACTCATACTACTTCAACTGTGTCCTCCTCTCCTTCCCTTGAAATATATTATTAGGAGCAAAACATCTTTAGTGTCCATGCTGACAATGTATTTCTTAAGAAGTTAGCATTTATTTCCTTCTGGTCTCTTAGATCAGCAGTTTTGCAAAATCTGATCAGTGACACCAACTGGAAATGCAGAACACTTGACATTCTTTTTTAGGACAGACTGCCTTCTTGTGGTTTCATACCTGACAATTTCTTTCTTTTTGCTCTTAACATATGGTCACTAAGTGTTATTTGGACCCTATTACCAAGGCCACATCACTAGCTAATCTGTGAAAACATTTCTGTCCTCTGGTACCTCGTGTGTGTGGGAAGGGGAGGAGCTCTTTCTCTATTGCTAAGGACAAACACTGTTGAAAGACCCATGTAGAGTTCATCCTTTTTTGTAGCTCTTGTGCAATGTCTAGATGTAATGATATGAAGCTTAGATATGACGATCAGATAAATTTGAAAGTGTGCCAGATAAAGAAGTATTGTATAAGGAACTGTAACTTAGCCTTGCTTCCACTCACTTAGGTCTAATTACAGACACTTCACTGATGTGAAAGGTAGTCTCATTATAATTTACGTGCTTAGAAGCCAGAAGAAGGTGTAACATAAAAGAGATTGGTTACTTAATTTCCATCTTCCTATAGCTCCTCAGCATGTCATTTAGACTAACAGAGATTCCTTAACACATGGGTAGAGATGGAGTAAGTGTGTCTTAAATAAGTGAAGAAAATCTAATTTATAACACTTTAAATGCCATTTTTAAAGCAGGGCCATTGTATTTAATAGATGTATAAAGACTGTGTACAGAAAATGCTATTGTAATGTTAAATAATTTGTGATGAATGTTGGCAACTTGAATAATTTCTAAGTTGAGGAATGCCAGGGTTGTTTTTCACATAGGCAACCTATAAGCTCACTTGTACAGCTATACTGAGCCATGAAGAGAGGGATCCCATGGAAAAGACCATATACAACCACATAGAGAAATTTAATGTATCCAAGTAAGTCAAGACTTAAACTTAAACTTGCACAAAAGCTAGAATCATATCCTAGCCTTCATATGTGAGGAAACAATGCATTTTTGTGATTATATATGAATTTCCCTTTTTTAGTGCTAAGAGTAAACTCTGACTGTGTGAAACCTCATCCCATCCCTGTCATACATCCTTAATATTCTGAACTTTCAGCACTGCAAGACAGCTATGACAGAAGTCTTATTGTAGGGCATTGCCACCCAAAGTAGGTTGCTATTTAAGTGAGAGCCCGCTATGCCCAGCTCTTTGTCCTCTGCTTCTCCTCTTGTTCTGGACAGTCATGGCTATTTCCATGCCCACACAGAGCTGAAGAGACATTACACAGGTTGGAGATGGCCATGGCTATCTGAAGCGGGAGGTAAAACAAAGAATAAAGTTAGCTGTTACATCTCCTTTCCTTTCCTCACCTTTGAAAGAGCTTCAGCCCCTTATGTTGCCCTAACCAAAAAAAGGGAATGAGGCTCTATGGCAGAGTTTAATGAAGAGGAGTCACTTACAGTGCATGGAATAGCCTGAAACAACACCTATACCATTTGGTATCTTCAGATGCTGAATCTGTACCAGAAATAAAATGGGTCACAACTTCTTCTAATGCCCTGTCACAGCATAGCTTGCATGTCCTCAGCTAAGCTGTCTTCTCCCCAGAAGAGGTGGTACCCTTTACACTGCCTGTTGAGAAGAAACCTTGGTGTGTACTCTCCCCAAAACCCACATCTAAGCACAGTCTGGGAGGACGATGATTGCCACACAGCAAAACCTTGTGAGGTGGCATCTCTGTTAAAAGCACAGATAACCACAAGGCAAGGGTCAATCTTACTGCTCACTGGCTTTTTTATTATTACTTACGACAGATTTAGTCAAAGTGTGACTGGAGAAGGAAGAAGAGGTGTCTGCTCTTCTCCTTTCTATAGTCTCTCAGCAAATCCTGGGAACTTTTAATAGTCTGCTGTTGCTGCTCTTACTGCTGCTGTGGCAGTAATATGACCCCAGCCTTTGAACGCTCCTATATTTAGCCATTATTTTGAAACATTGCCAAAGCACACTGAGGACTGCAAACTAAAGCAATGCTGATATAAAACTCAGCAGCAGCTCACTAGAGATTCATGGTATAAAAAAACCACCCCCTTACTTCTTCCTTCCTACTTCCTTAGGCCTAAGGGGATTTCTTTTGGCAGCAAAACCCTGTGCACCTATAAGGCCTTCAATGAAAAGGTAGCAAGAATCATTTATGAAGGAGAACAGTAGGCAACTTAAAAAACAGCTTCTACTTGTGTAATCTATATTCACCTTTGCCAGGTAATACACAGATCCTTGACCTGTGACAGCTGTCAAAGCATCTTGAAATTACAGAGCAATGCAGGAGAACCATGAATCAATATCAATGCATCAGCCAGCACTGTGCTGCTGTAAGAGTCATCTCTCAGGAAAGGTATATGATATGTGCATCTGGTCAAACATCTTGCTTTTGGTTTTCTTCTTGAGCAAATCAGTAAGCAGAAGTATAAAGATTTGACTACCCAGGACTATGGCGGGTTATTTTAACTATGTACACTTTTTCACATTCACCACACCTTCTGGAAATTGTGTAGTAATCACTGCTGCTATCTCAAACCCACACCCATCACACACAATCATTAGAAATATGCCTATACATCATTGTTTCATAGTCTATGTGGAGATAATGGGTAAGGGAATGGGGGTCACATACTGTCCAGTATGACCTCATGCCATGCCACCTCAGGTTTCAGTGCAGTTAGTCAGAGGCACGAATTGGGAGCTGAAGGCTGGTTTACATTGGAAGGATATGACTCAGTTGCCCATAATTACCAGGTTTTATGTCATTGCTGAGACTGTCTTGTCTGCAGAAACTGCTGATGCAGATTAATACAACACAGGCAAATTTTACTTTTGCAGAAAAAAAACAGGGTGGAGTTCATTAGGGCCTCTGTTTTGTCTGCTGTTTCTGCATGCACAGTTACCAGTGATAACACATGGAACTGAGCAGGCATATTCAGAAACCAGATGAGGTCCAAAACATATGATTTGTTTAAAAGCAGTTATATAAAATTTCCTAGAAGTTAATAAAGGCTTACTAAGACACACTGATAGTTTTAGATCTGCTTTTTGCAAAGGATTAAACAAGCACTAAGGGTTCACTGGAAGAGATTGAACATCCAAACCATTTGCACATGCTGTCTTAACTGCTCCTGTCTGAAAACAAGCAGTATCTCTGAGGCACTTGTGTCAATAATATTTCCAATCTTACCTGAAAGAAACACCTTTTATTTATGAAATATATGTTCTTGATATAATATTCTGAAATTAATCAGATCTGCTATCAATCCACTTAAATCAATCTTTGATTGCTAAAATTTAGCCAGTATTTTTTTCCAGTTTTCTTTTCAGCATGCTAAGGAATTTGACTAAATATGACCTGTTACTTGTGCTCAGATCCACAATACACCTCTCCAGTATCTGAAAAGCAAAGGGCTGGGTCCAGCCTCCCCAAATGATACATCCAATTAAATCTGAAGAGTATAGCTCACAAATCATGGAAGATAGCTTCCACTCAAAACTACGAAAGCACTTAATGTTATAACTGTTCATATGGCATAGTTCATGGTATGCAGTTTCTCCCTAGTGTTTTCTTAATAAACATCACTTGGAAAAGTGATTCAAATTCAAATTCCATTCTCTTACTTAGTATGAATATCCCATCCTTTGCTCAAGACATTAAAAATAAATAAGATAAAATGCCTCAGTTTTTATTCTCCAAAACTAATTTGGAGAAGCAAAACTTAATTAATTATATCCGACAATGCAAGAACCAACTGCTTCTTTGATATTTAGGATTAAAAAAAAAAAAAGGACAACTGGATGGTTTGGGTGTCAAAATACACACACCCCCCCCCATGAATTTGTTACCGATTGTGTGTCTGTGTGACAGACAAAAATACACGAGGTATCCTGCAACTTTTTAAACTTCTAGTTTCCTGTAATGTTAGAGATTGCCTTCTTCCTTCCTACTACCAAACATGTTTCTGGCATCCATGCTCATTTCTCAGCCCGGTATATGCAGCAACTTCATCTGATGTCTTCAAATGTCTTTGCTCTGGATGTTTAAGAGAAGAGATCTTCTGAATGTTAAAGCGGTGTTTGGAGATACTGTCAAAACTGGGAGCCATTCAACATACTATTAATTATTTGGATGCTTTAAAAGAAAGATTTAAGGCTGCTGAAGCTACTTCCCAAAGCCCATTGGTCACTTACTTATGTTGGGTTAGGCTACATGCTACCTAAAAGTCTGGGAAAAAAGGGCTTAAGGTCAGTGAGCCTTTATATCCTCTGAGAGTGATGGAAGCTCTCGTGAGGCAAGGGCCGCTGCGCCAAGAAGCGCTCAGGAGTTCTACGGGGCAGCACAGGGGGAGATGGTCAACAGGCAGGGTGAGTCTGGGAGAAGGAAGTCTTACATGGGTTGAACAGAGGGAAAAGAAAAACTCACAAGAGCCAAATTAACATCCATACTTGCCTTTATCTTCATCTCCAGGCGTAGGTTACACACGCATCTTTTTCTTAGTTCAACAGGTAAGTAAAACTAAGTAGCCAAATATTCGGAGTGCTGTCTCTGGTAGATGTGTCTAGTTACTGTGTTCCTCTCCTGTACTCCTGTTATGCAACATTTCTCCTTAGTAGAGATCGTCAAGGCATGTTTTTGTTGCCTTGGCAAATTTTCAAGACAAATATAGCAAAAAGGGCTTTTAAATTTTTTTTCTTGTTTTTCTTTTCTGATTTTTCCAAAAGCCAAAAGGAAGTATCACTGATAGTTGTGGTTGTTTGTTGTTTTTTTTTTTTTAAATCTTGAATTTTCTATTGGAAATTTCCATTTAAATAAAAAGCTGCCTTTAGAACAAAACAACAACGAAAAAAATCTTTTTTGGGGGCCAGTTCTATTTCTTTGACCTCAGTTTTGGAACCACTCAGATTAACTCTGAGCACTTACTAACCTCACTTAAATCCAGCATGCACAAGTCTGTCCAAATACAAATTCAATTCACTCTGTCTCAGAACAAAACCAACCAAAGAAACAAACAATAAAAAATGATCATGTCTTGTAAAACAGAGTCATAAAGCATAATAACTAGAAATGTTAACAGAGGAGAAATGGAGGGAACCATTCTAAGAATCTGTTCTCCTTGACAAGTGGCATTTATTTATACAGTCTTCTTGCTTCAATCTTCTGATTATTACACAAATATTTTATGCTCTGGTCGTTTTACAAGTGCATTAGCTCTTAGGAGAAGTGTAGTACTTTTATTAGTGCTCTATGAGACTGTTATAAAAAAACCCACCTGGGAAGTTTAAATTTTATATCTTCAGCTCTACTAATTATTCTCTAAGGGATTAATTAGAGTACCATTTTTTGCTTTCCAACAAGTTTATACTCACATTTATACTGAGTTAAGAAACAGCTTGCACTGTGATCACAGAAAAATTCTGTTTGTTTCTTTAATACATAAACCTGCTGATAAGGGCTCACAGTAGTTACGGTTAAAATAAATCTACATGCCAACATAATAGTTTTAAATGGACACATTCACATTTCCACTTGTTTTTGTCCTCTGTGTTCTCTGGGAAAGGATAATTATTTATAAATAATAAAAGGAAGAAGCTGAATGCAGTTAGAAGCCATCCATGTTTGTGATATGTTCTGTGTAAGAGGATCTGGTTACTCAAACAGTTTGCAAAAGTATCTTGCAGATATCTAACATTTTGTTAGTGTCTTTCCCTGGATGTTTAATCAGATTGTACTTTTCAGACTACCACAGAATAGGCCTAATTAAAAATTAATCTCTTATCTTTACCCCCATGACTGAAGCCCTTAGCCAAATTTCAGAAATAATTTGTTGATATCAGAGTGTTAGGTCTAATTAGACACTGAAACATCTAACCCATGGCCTGATACTCATACTTCTAGGTACAAATTTGGACTCCTAGCTCAGAGTCCATATTTCCAGAGAAGCTTGCTAAAATCCTGACCTCTAAAAAAAATTGTTGACTACTATACTCATTGGAAGCATGACAGGGATTTAAAGAGGGGAAGATAATATTAATCAAGAAAAAAGATGCTAACATTCAGATATCAATAGCAAAACCGCCTGTTGGAAATGGTCCCTTCCTGTGCCAGGTCCTAACTTGTGCCCAGCATTAGTTTGGGACTGTGCTGGTCAGTCTGGGCCAGGGCCATGCTTGGGACTATTCAAACAATCAAACAGAATAAATTCTAGAGTTCATTTTTACCAGTATCTATGTAGACTCCGTGAAACACCCTCCAGTCACTGGCCAATCAACTTTCTTTACAGTAGACATGAATAGTTCTTTATGAGATTATAAACTAACTCTACTTTTAAGAGGATTCAAAAGTGAATTTCCAGTCTTGAGCCCTCTCTTATTTTCTGTTGTTTACAAGAGAGATGGTAGTCAGTGTTTGTCAACAGTGAATCCTCTGCCAAACTGAGAATATCAAGGTACGAACTGTCAACCTAACCCTTGCAACTTTGTTGAGGAAAGTTTTCACTATTCCTGGACTTCCTTGTGATCATGGCGTCTGGCACTTTGATAGCAATCCAGTGGCCTGGAAAAGTTCATCAGTTTGTTTGCCAAACAGGTATGGCAACAGTGCACAATTTAATGCTGAAGTAAAATTAATTCTAAAAACGTGTCAGCTAAAAAAGCTAGCTTCTACATTTCAAAACAGGTAAAAGGGGATTTTCTCAAACCTTTAATCTTGAAAACTGCTTCAATCAAGGTATGACATCTTAGCTAATGAAACACTGTCTGTCACAGTTAGCTTTTGATGAGCAAATTGCTTCTGAAACATCTGGAACTTCTCTAGACATATTTATTGCCCAGTACATGGAGAAATAATAAATATGTGCAAGTGTGCCTCCTCTTATAAAACTGGTGGTCAGTGTAATTATCTGATTTGTCATGGTCATTTAATTTTCACACACAGCCTATTATAATATACAGTTTGACAATCACCTACTATGCAAATGTTTTCAGTGGGGGGAAAAACTCTACTCCATTGTTAAGCCCATAAAACATATGACTGCATTGGTAGGATGGTGGTGTGTTTAAATTAAGCAGCACCCCTAATGTAATCTACTGGCTTTCTGGAGGACCGCCTCATGTGCTGACCAGTCACACTATTTGAACATGAAAATGCTGGCAGTTTTCCACAGCAAAAGTAAATTTTGCTCAGAATATTTTTACCATCATTTTACCATCACTGCATCCAAGAAACAGGAGTAAGTGGGAAGATTTTAAAGCAGGTTTTGGTGATGCTTGGTCATAACAGGTAGGGATATCATATGGGGTTTTTTAAGACAAAGATCAAGGGTATAAGTGAGACATGTAGAAGCAAAGTTTCTAGCCAAGGTAAAGTTTACTCTTTTGGGTGGTAACAAATAAGACTAAAATTAGTATTACCAACTAGACAGTAAAAATATGCTTTATTTTTTTTAAACTGACAGCTTGATCTCTATGTCCCTTTGCTGTGTAGGAGAGGTTCCAAGCCCAGGCTTCAGATTCACTATCCCTGTACCGCAAGGACAGATGGGAATTATATGCAGACTGACTCTAGCCTTGTTCAGGGTGGCTACAAGGAAAATATGTCTGGGAGGTACTGATTTGCAGGGAGACACTGAGCTGCAGTGCATTTGGTTCATACAGATCTAGACACAACCTATAGAGCAAGGCCAGGTTTATCTTGCAGACTGCCATGTAGCTTGTTCAGAGCTACTTTATATATTTCTAGTCTTTCTGGTGAGTTAGACGCCAACTCCTCTATGAAGACTTTTCTTCATTGAACAACTTTATTTATATAACACTTTAACTTTTAAGAATATTTTTTTTCTGGGAGGTCTCAGGGGGCTGGTAGCTATGGCTTCACCAGCTTTATAGAGGAACTCATGCATTACAGGAAAGTCTCTCTCTGGTGATTCAAAGGCAGAGTTTGGCCTTAATGTATTGACAGGTTCTAAAATAGGAGGCAAAACTTGTTTAGATAAGAGACTTATTCTGTGGACAGACATTATATTCTGTGAAGTTTTTCAGTATTCTTTAATAGAGTGCCAGAATGCTTATTCCCCTATAAAAAAGCAGACACTTCAAATTATTTCCTCAGAGTTAGAAGAAACACCAGCTGTCAAATATGAAGTGTGTAACAAGCAACTGCCTAACCTGGAAAGGCAAGTAAAGCATTTCTTTAGATTGTGAGATTAGAAACCTTTAAAGTTTACCATGCATTTGAATTATGTAGTAAACAGCTACCCACTGGCAAAGCTATGAAACCTTCCACAAAGTTTACTATATGATTTACTATAGTACACCCAGCAAACTATTACAGTTAACTCTGCCACTGCATGCAAGAGCAGCAACAAATGCCGATTTTACACTTGGCAAATTTGAAAAACCTAAAGATGATGTACTTTCTGCTTTGCTGTATAAGGGCTTCCACCCATTGGCAGTAAGAGTCATGGTGTTTAAATTTAATTTTCTTTAATGTAATCAGTTTTTGCCTGCTATGTTTAAGGCAATTTGAATCAATATCCCATGCAAGTCATTAAGAGTCTATAGCTGTAACCATTGCAAACACTGAATCCTCTGAACGAAAAAATCATTTGCACCAAATTGCCTACTTTCTCTCACTGGCTGTTTATAACAGTATTCACTTTGATTTGATTTGATTTTTTAAGAACAAATAATAATATGTTTAATAATATTTGCATAAAAACAAATGTTTCCTCATCTTGTACTGAACCTTGAATTAAAAAAAAAAAATCTTCACTGAAAGAACAAGTTCTACTCTCTTATTCTCCTATTATAAGATACGAGGTAGTGGTTTAATCAGGTCTGTCAGGTCTTGCACTTTGCATTTAGCTCAAGGATCCACTCACATGACACTTCCCAGAATATGGCACATTCCTAATGAAACATCTGTGGCTGCTCTTCTACTACTTCTGGACATCTCACAAGGATTTCCCTGATACCAGTTGTGCCAGTGAATGGCTTCTCTACAAGGGAAACACCATGGCACCAATTATCCACCTGGGAGGTCACATACCTTCTAAAAGGGCCCTGCATCCAGTGCAGCCCTAGGCCAAGGCACAGGGCTAGAGCTCTTTTGTCCCACAACCTCATGTAATGCAGCAGAGAAGGTAAAAGGTGCCCTCTCACAGGACCCAATCTATTATTCAACAGTCCAAAGTGGGGCTGTGTTCCTGTCCTGCCTCTCCCAAGAGGTCAAAGTGTTACCCTCACCCTTCAGAGACTGTCTCCTGTCAGAATCCAAGTACTACCAACCTGGCAGAAGACTAACTGAAGACTGGCGGATAAGCGTCTCCCTCCAGAGAGAAATTTTGTAGAAAAAGCAGTTCCCCAAGGTGTGCTGCTCCACAAATATTGGGAGTTCTATGGGTACCAAGGGAAATAGGTCAAGATGTGACTTGACATTTTATAAAGTGGGGTGATGACATTTCCCCTTGTATTAGAGACTTGTATATTTTTCTTAAAGAAAGGGTGTGCCCTACTTCGTTCAATTGCGGTGAAGGTTTTGGATTTCAGAGGAGCTAAAGGAGGCTTCAGTACAAAAGTGGTATTCTGGTAGACGAAAAGAGCCAAGACACCATCGGCCAGAGGGGGAAACCCTGCCATCAGGTGAATCTACAGCATGCTTTTCATTACTTTTCTGAATGAATCGCTTCAAATTACCCTCCCTTACCTTAAAATTTTGTTTGGAAAATAAATTTTCAAAGAACATTTTGCAGTGATACAACCCTCAGGGAGACAAGAGAAACTTCTGCAGTATCAACCTCCACTATGGCACATGAGAAACGCTAACTTAAATGAAGGTGGTTTTCTTCACTCATAACTCAAAATCCTCAGTACCAAATACACAAGCTACCAAAAATTCGAGCATTGAAAGATACTGTATATACATGTTTATTCTAACTACTAAATGAGATGACTGGGCATAAAAAAAAATGGCTTATGAACTGTCCAAGAGAAAGGGACACTACTTTTTTTATTCCACTCAAAAACTATGAGGTGTAAGAAAGAACAAAAGGACCAGTGCCCATTCTTTACTCCTTAGACTTCATTGGAAATAGGATTAGAGAGGCACAGACATTGCTCCAGCAGACAGGATAGACCAAAAGAACCTTAGCCAGATGCTTGGAAGAAGAGATATCAACAAGCACTTCAAGAAACTGTTCGTCTAAGGTCTTATGTATGCTGGCTTTGTATACGACAGTTCAAATTCTTTAGTAACTAGGTTAAGGGATAAAAAATCTGCTATGACCCTTTGACAGACATAGTTTAAATTAGTAATATATTTTTCATTGAGTAGCCCTTAATTACAGATATGATTTTATCATCCCAATCTTCAAATTTAATATTTTATGAATCCTCCAAAATAGATCGTTTGGTCAGTGAACCCAAACACATACAATTAGAATCACTGAGTAGGCAAGGTTTGTGAAAAGGTGTTGTAAATACTGACGTGCACTGGAAGACTCTTTAAATTGACACATCTTTTTTACTTCTGGGAAGCAATAAAATTGTTGCATACTTTCTGGTATCTCATCTCTTAATCAATATGAATTCCCAGTAACAAGCAATGAATTCCAACCTAATTGAAACAATTAGCCTAACACTGTTGTCAAGAAAATACACTATTATAAATCATGACATATTAAGTATTAATTTCTTAATCTAATTTGAAGTATGACTGCACACAGCCTCTCCATGATATTCACAGTTGATAATACAAATGTTGGCTGTAAGCCTGCAAAGCCATCAGTGTGAGTTTATATCAGCACGTAGGGTCTGCACATTTATATTACATTCTAGAATCTAGTGTACAGGGAAAATGGAAATGAAGAAACACTGCAGAACTTGTTGATGGTTGGCTCTCCCAATCTGAGAATCTTTTCTTCAGAACTCAAGATCACCTACGTAAAGTTTGGGAAAAAAGGCTCAGACGCATGCAGAAATAACTTTGGAATAACTCATTACTAGACAATAATAATAATTCTTAATTTAGTAACTTATTTTGTATTCTTAATAATAATTCTTAACAATTTAATTCTTAAGTTCTTAAGCTGGAGAACTCCAATAGTTTATTATATTCATTGTTATTTGGATTGTCTGTTTACATGAAATTATTCCTATTAGGTGAAAGATATATACATAATAAAAGACAACTCCCTCTGAAAGACACATAGTCTCTAAAAAGCTAATATAAAATAATAAAGATAACAAAAAGGGAAGATAGTGTCAATACTATTTTAGAGATAGGAGAACTGAGAAATCAATTTCAGCAACATGCCTCTCATTTAGACATGTGCATATAACATCATCTAAATTCCTTCATAGTAAAAGGAAAGATCTAGACACTTACCTCATATGAACAGCTCATCTCACCCAGAGGTAAACATCAAAAGCAGCTCAGTAAAGTTTTGCTATAAAAGTGACTGTTAAGGGAAATCTAGTATTGTTAGCTCACATCTAGCTCTCTGGTGTCTATGACTAAAACTGTATCAACCAAAGAAACTGCAAGAAGGCTTTCTTTCATCTGATTTTCGCCATCCAAAAAATAGATATCTAGTCTTAGCTAATTTTCTTTGTTCTTTCTATAGTTAGTAGAGAAAGACAAGCATGTCCAGAAGGTAATCTTCTTGTATCTGTCTTTGAATGCAATTACTTTCTGGAGCTTGAACAATGCGTTTATGTTTTATAAGTCTTAAGTTAGAGAACCTCACACTCTCTGGCTTGCTCAAGCCTGTGCAGGAAAACTACAGCAAATTAGGACATCAAGCGAAGTGTCAAATCCCAGATGACTACTTCAGCCAAAACAACATTTTTCTTTTCTGAGGTGTCTCTTTTGATTTGCTGCCTGATAAAACAGTAGTGAAATACATATAAAGGGCCTAACTTGTATTAGGAAGATCTTAAAAAAACCTTGATACATAAAGACATGTGTATAAACCAAGATCACGTTCAGAACACATAAAATATAGCCTGCTCTAGAATGATATTTTTTATCATATAACAATGAACAGAAATTTAGTGTAGAGAATAGCAAATACCATTCCCCAAGAACTTTTTCTTAAGCTGGCCTATATCTCAAAAGAAATTGTATCAAGACCTATATCTTGTCCCTTCTGTGACCACACAGCTTACATTTTATTTTATTTAACAATCTTACTGGCTATTTTAGGAACCACTTATCTAGAAAAGTAGTAGAAGTAGAGGAGACATTTTTTAAGAAAATGTAGAATAGAATAGAATAGAATAGAATAGAATAGAATAGAATGGAATACACTATTTCAGTTGGAAGGGACCTACAACGGTCATCTAGTCCAACTGCCTGACCAATTCAGGGCTGACCAAAAGTTAAAGCATGTTGTTAAGGGCATGGTCCAAATGCCTCTTAAACACTGACAGCTTTGAGGCATCGACCACCCCTCTAGGAAGCCTGTTGCAGTGTTGTTGTTGACCACCCTCTAGGTAAAGAATTACTACCTAATGTCCAGTCTAAACCTCACCTGGTGCAGCTTTGAACCATTCCCAGGCGTCCTATCACTGGATCCCAGGGAGAAGAGCTCAGCACCTCCCTCTCCACTCGCCCTCCTCAGGAACCTGTACAGAGCAATGAGAAGAGTTACCATTTTATACAAACAAGAAAAGTCAGTCCCACATGACATGACACATATGTTAGCAAAATATATTTCTGGACCACAGTTTCATAATCACCGCATAAACAATTACCAGAAAAAATTATTTCAGAATATATAGAATGGGTTAATACAAAGCAGAGAGTTTCTCTAGTTCCAAGTCACCCTCCAAATTTCTACAAACTGATGGATTCTTCTGTTATATCAGTCAAAAGATCCTTGATCCTTGATCTAATTATACCTAACAACATTAGATGAATACTGATGTAGTCAATGATTCTGTATTACCATTATCACCATTAGACTTTTGCCACTGAATCAATAGCAGCCTAATCTGCCTCTAAAGATCACAGCATTTGCAAGAGTGCTTTTGTTCACAGATCATTTGAGATGTATGTAGAGTTTTCATGTCAGTAATGATGAGGTTTGGGACATAAGAAAACAGCCATGCATGTAATTTTAGGATGGAGTAGTCCCACAAATGAACAGCTTCAAATACAAAGCAGAGGACACATGAAAAAAGACTTGGCAAAAGTTTTAAAGTGTAGAGTCCTAAATGCATAATATGGAAACTAAGCAAAAAAAAGACAACTGCCAGTGTTGATCTAACATGCTAATGGGAGAGATTTTCAAAGCATCTTTAGGAGCTGCAGCATAATACCACTGTAAGTCAATGGGAACTCTGATCCTAAGCTATGTAACCATGATAAGAATTGTAGTGTGTATGACAGAATCACAGAATCACATAACAGTTGAGGTTGGAAGGGACCTCTGAAGGTCATCTGGTCCAACCTCCCTGCTCAAGCAGGGTCACCTAGTGCCAGTTGCTCAGGACTGTTTTTTTAATCTCTCTAAGGATGGAGACTCCACAACCTCCCTGGGCAACCTGTTCCCAGTGCTCCATCAGCCTGACAGTACAAAAAAGTGTTTCCTGATGTTCAGAAGGTACCTCCTGTGTTTCAGTTTGTGCCCATTGCCTCTGGTCCTGTCACTGGGCACCACTGAAAAGAGCCTGGCTCCATCCTCTTTGCACCCTCCCTTCAGGTATTTATGTACATTAATATAGAGATCCCCCTGAGCCTTGCCTTCTCTGTTCTCTCTCTTCTCTTCTCTTCTCTTCTCTTCTCTTCTCTTCTCTTCTCTTCACAGTCCCAGCTCTCTCAGCCTTCCCTTACATGTGAGGTGCCCCAGTCCCTTAATCATCCTCATGTCCCTTTGTTGAACTCTCTCCTGTATGCCAGTACACCCATGTCTCTCTTGTACTGAGGAGCCCAGAACTGGATGCAATATTCCAGGTGTGTTCTCACCAGCGCTGAATAAAGGGGAAGGATCACCTCCCTCGACCTGCTGGCTATACTTTGTCTAATGCAGCCCAGGATACCATTTGCCCTCTTTGCAGCAAGGGCACATCCCTGGCTCATGTTCATCTTGGTATCCATCAGGACTCCTAGGTCCTTTTTGGCCATGCTGTTTTCCAGCTGGGTGGCCCACAGCACACACTGGTGCATGGGGTTGTTCTTCCCCAGGTCCAGGATTCTGCACTTGTTGAAATTCATGGGGTTCCTGGTGGCCCATGTCTCCAGTCTGTATCCATCAAAAGGAATTTACTACTATGATAACCATTTTGCTACTTGTGACTGAAATTAAGCTCTTGTGTTTCTGGATCTTTTTTTGAAAGAAGACACAAATGTGTGGTTTTCTTCTGTTCATGGACAAGCATATTTTCATTTCAATAACTTCCAGTGGGAAATAATTCAAACTGTGAGAGGTGAATATGCTCTTGCCTTTGCAACTTTCATACTATAACAAAGCCTTCTCAGTTTTCAGGAGATGGCAGGCAGGAGCTCTCCCCACACATTCCACGAAAATGATGGAAAGGACAATTATATTTTGTTAACAAACAAATATTAAGACATAAGGTAAAATTATGCCTGAGTGCACGGAATTTATTTTTTCCAATAAAGATCTAGTAATAAAATAGATGAAAGACTTATTAGTTGTTCTCAGTAGGAAAGTGATTTGTATTTTTTTATTATACGGTACAGATTGCTCTTCAGTAACATGTAGAGCAAATTACTTGAACAGAACATAAGTGTCATGTGAATCAAAATCTAAATAGCCTGTTGGGGGTGTATATAATAATTTTCTAGTTGTTTTCTTATAGAGAAAATATCCAAATCAAAATAAGGCTACATTAATTTGACTCACTTGAACTGGACTGGGGCTTCAAGAGGGAGCCAAGGGAGAAGAATAAGCTATTGAAGCTGTTCAAGTCAACAAGCATATCTCTAGATAGTTGAGGTTTTAAATTGCTTTCTTCATCCTCACCTCATTGGCGCTTATGCTATTGAGAGAAATGGCTTCAACATGTACTCTGGTCTGATTAATTTCCATGGTACTTATAAATTTGATTCCATTATAAATTGCATTGCAAAAGTACTGTCTTCAGTTAAGACAAGTATCTGTGCCTAAGCATGCATAAATTCACCAGCACTGACTAGCCCTGCAATGTTTTATTAAAACATGTAGTATTAACCTGCAGGTTCCTAAAGTGTCATGAAAATAGTTTGGATGCTAGCAGATAGGAACAGTCAAAGTCTGCTACAGTGATACAGTTTTTCTTTTGTTCCAGCCAAGACACAGCAGTGTGAAAAGATACTAATGGCCTGATCCTTGCATTTCAGTGTAGGCAAATTAGTGAATTCAAATTAGCGGTTTATTAGTTTGCCCACCTCCTGTTTTGTTCTAAGCATTCTGAACTCAACTCAGATACCTAATTTAGGTATCAATGCTAAAGGATGAAGTTAAATTTGCTGACTAGACTGAGAACCCTCTAAAATATAAGAGGAATTTCAAAAAATTAAACTTTAATAAAGAGAAAACAATCTTTTCGGCATCACTTACCTCTTCCTCAAATATAAGGAAAAAGCTAAATACAAACTATTGAGTCATAAAAAGGCTTACTTCAAATCAGAGGCAAATTATATCAGGAAGAATTTATCCCCAAAACACTTCAAAATGTAAAGTTACTGAAATTTTAAATACAAATCAATGTGAGGACAGTGGAAATAATGTCATAGTACATTTCAGGAGTAAGGAGCTCCATTTCATTCTTCTTCTCTGAGATCTACACCATACTTTTCACTTATTTATTTAATTTACCCACAGCTGGCAAAATTAGGGACATTTTAGAATTTGATTTCTTGGAATCTTGTTTTGGCCCTCAACACTTTGCAGCTGCTAATTTCAATATTTTATTGCAAGCCTCCCTGCATTCCAAGGCTGTTTCTTTTTCTTGTCCCATCCCCTAAGATACCACAGAGTGTGTTTCATTGCTGAACTTTCCACAGAAAGGAAAATGTACCATGAAAAACATCCAGAAGGTTTCTTGTCACAAGAAAGCTTTTTTAGAATTGGATATTCTATATTATTTTTGAGAATCCCTTAAAAAAGAAAAGCAAAAAAACACACAGAGATATAAAGGGTTTTTTCTAAATATCCCATCACACTACATTTATGTTCAATGTCAAAATATTGACTTTTGTGGCCAACAACCAGAAATGTTAGCCTCCATAATATTTTTTTCAGTGTTTGAACAAGTACTTTCCTGTCTTTTCTGTTTCTGCTCTTTGTGATTGAGAAATCTCCATAAATATCTACAATATCACATTACCATCTTTTGAAAAATCCTTCTCTCGATCTCTCCTTTTCCATGATTTGCAGAGAAGCTGTTAACCTGTTATGCTGATTGATCTTATACCCTCACTTTTCTGTCCATAGCTATCTGTCATCTCATTTCTTATATAGACTGTTCAGGATATGAGCCATCTTTTTTCTTTAATGTTTGTACTAAATAGATATCTGTGATATTGTCATTGTAATTCAAGCAACAGAAACAAAACACACCACTAAACAGTTCTGGACAAAATCTTTCAAAGAAAGATCTGTTAAAATATTTTTTTTTTTTTTAATTGCATATTTAGAAGAATCTTTTATTCTCTGTTGCCAATAGACCACTGTCTTTATTTCACAATGGGAGAACTACTCTGGATTTCTAGTGTATCTCTGACATTTGAAATGCTGGAAAAATGCTGTCTAACTGTTAGACAGAATTAATAAAGAATTATTTGTAATAAAAAATAATTATTTGGGCATGGAAACAAGGGGTTTGGAGATAAAAGCTGCATTTTGGGGAGTTATTGTTGAGGGAAATCTCTCAAGATTATACTGAGACTGGTAGATGACTATTTCTCCTAATGATCTAAAGGAACCTCAAAGTACAAAATAATAAAATGTATGCCAGGTTGTACTTTAAAGAATAATTTTAATAGATTTGGAGCTGGAGGTGGAAAGTAGATTGAGTTCCTTCTATTTTTAAGTCTTTACAACTATCAATAAATAATACCAAAATTAGTTACACTTAAAATGCGCTGCTCAGTTTGTTCCTAGAGTAAGAAAAAACATGTCTAAGTGCTACAAGAGCCATCATTTATATTTTAAGTCTATTAGCAAGCAACAGGATGCTTGAAGTATACTCAAGACTACGAAAAAGCTAGAATGCAGTACCACTGGATTTTATGTATGTTCATGCTCAGTTGGGGAGAATACAACTTCTCATTCAGCCAACCAATGTCTGTTGTATTAATTTTCACAAAGAATAACTCTCAAAATTTAGACAGAGTAACAGGAATACCCAAGAAATAAGAAGAAAGGGTCAGTGTATGTTCCTGGTCAGATCAGATTAGTTTAAGTGAGCCATAGATTAATCGTATCAAGTGAGGAATTGTCTCAAGCCAGTGAATAAATCACATCAAGTTGGCCTGTTACACTCGATGCACCTGAATTCAAATAAAAGTTTCTGGTTTAAAATGTAATCTCTCATATAATGGGATAATTCAGAAATGCCAATGTTTACCATAAATGACCATCTGAAATGAATTTTAGCAAGCAAGAGGGTGACTATAATTTTAAAGCTGCTGACTACACCATATTTAAAGCTTTCAATTCCAAAAATATTTTCAAATACATCAGATAAAATACAAGAATTCACGTTTTCTCATCTAATTGATCTGAATATTCATATTATTTTCATTCTCATAAGATTCATAACTACAACAATTCACACTTATGAAATATTTTTCCCTCATCTTTATCTTGGCCTTTTTTGTAAGGTAGTGTGACACATGACTCCTTCATACCTTAAAATATAAGTATAGTGAGACTACTGGAAGCTGTACAAATGTGAAACTTCATAGGCTACAGCATAACAGTTTTTCTAGGCAAGAAATTAGGAAATGAAGATTAAAAGAAGGACCTCCAATATGCTTTTAAAAGTTGAACTTAAGTTTCCAGGAGGACTGAATCCTTTCTGGTTAGTTAGATCTTGACTAACTGTTACTGCACAGACAATGGTTGCTCTAGCAAGAACCGTGCAAGACCCAGTACTTCCTTGAACAGTCATATGAGGAAAAGAAAAAAAACAAACTTGAAAACCTGGTACTATCCAGCACAAGTTGTTGCCTGACATTAAGGTAACTGATTAAAAGAGTAGCTTAAATAATCTTCAAAAGGTTCAACCCTAAGCTATCTCTGTCTATTGAATGCATAACTGCCTCTGGTCCTTTTCTTGCTCTTGTAAAATCTAAACCTGAAATTACTTTTCCCTCATCTCTGAATAAAGTTACATGTTTTCCTAATGCAAGTGAGATCTTTTGGTTTGCTGCTGCTTAAGTTCTTACAAAGTCCATGTGAATCTGGTTTCCAGCATAGTAGTAACCAAGCTAACATGATATGGACTTCTCTGCCAAACCAGTCCATTTGCATGATGAAACTTTTGACCTCTGTTAAGACATCCACCATTATCTTTCTGATTTTTAACATCTTAATGTATGAGAGAGAATTCTTACAGGCTTTATTTAAACCATAAGAAAAATAAAATATTTCAATTAAAAACTTAGATTCAGAAAGCCTTAAAAAGATGCAAATATTTTTTCCTCTATTCAGAAAGAAATGGTCTTGTCAAACAGCCAAACTGGAGGGAAAAAAAATAGGTATTTGTTAGAACTATTTGACCTGTGATTTGTTTTTCTCCAGATCTAATTCATATCTAAATACTTTTGGCTTCCTTCCAAGAAAAAGTGTTTTGCCCACTGTGAGGTTTAATTAGTTATGGCTTGCATAGCATTTTGAAGATGTGAAGTATTCTGTCCAGCCCAAATTACCTCTATTCTCTCTCATTTACTCCCTGGTAAACTAAAGTAACTAAAATATTATGTTCTTTCTTTCTTTTATTTTATTTTTTTAAAGTATTGTTCTAGAGATACACATCCTAAATACACGGCAAAATAGTTCTGTGTTTTTGCATGGTGGAAGGGTATTATTTCACAGGTATATGTCCCTTTACTTACCCTTCTCAGTCATCAACAGCAGAAATGCCAGGCTTTTCACTGAGTGCCAAGAAAGCCAATATGACAAGATTTATTTTTATTGTATTACTGAACCTGACTTAAATCACAGCCCTGTACTAGACATTGCATATACACAATCAGTCCCAATCTGAAAAGCTTGCAGTCTAAGTGGACACAATAAATTGAAAGACGTAAGAGGGGAACTGAGGCAGAAAGGTCAGTCAAACAAGAACACTTGTCCAGTTCAGATGGCAAGATTTGTAGTAGAACTGAGATTCAACCTAGATTTCTCAAGGTTCAGATCATTTTAACAGCAGTACCTTAGGCTGGTACATGTCAACTGATTGAGAAAAGAAGAACCTGAAGGTTTATTGTTAATCTACAGCTGAATACTTCAAACAAACAAAAAGTAAGGATATGATGAACACAGCAAATCTAATCCTGGGATGCATCAGTAAGAATATGAATGTGCAAACCCCAGAAGTTCATCAGCTCTGGGGAGACCTCAGTTGGAGTCAAAAGCTGTGTTAAGATACTTCAGGAAACCTGTGAATCAGTTAGTGTGGAGTAAGAAAATAGGAAAAGGTCAGAAAACATTGAAAACATAACCCACAAGAAAACAGTAATGGATGTAGCTTATTTGATCTGGGAAGAGTGAGGTTCTGGTGGCTTAACCTTGGTTGGCCACCAGGTGCCCACCCAGCTGCTCTCGCACTCCCCTTCTTCAGCAGTACACAGGGAGAAAATAAGATGAAAAAGTTTGTGGGTTAAGAGGACAGGGAAATAACTTACCACTTACCATCATGGACAAAACAGACTCTACTTGGGGAAGATTAATTTAATTTATTGCCAGTTAAAAATAGAGCAGGATAGTGAGAAACAAATCAAAACTAAAGACACATTCAAGACCCCACACCCCCTTCTTCCCAGGCCCAACGTCACTCCTTCACTCTTGTCTCTTCTGTCTCCTCCCTTCCCCAAGCAGCACAGGAGGCATAAGGAATGGGAGTTGCAGTCAGTTCACAACACATTGTCCCTGGTATTCCTTCCTCACTCTTCTTCCCTGCTCCATAGTGGGGTTGCTCCAATGTGGACTCCTTTTCACAGGCTGCAGTTCTTCAGCCTTGCTGCGGTGTGGGGTCCTCCATGAGCTGGAGAGTAGGTATCTGTTCTGATGTGGTTCTCTGTGAGCTGCAGGGGAACAACCTGGGTTTATGCATGAGCTGTGTGGAATCTCTGCTCCGGCACCTGAAGCACTTCTTCACGCTCCTTCTTCATTGACCTTGGTGTGTGCAGAGTTGGTTTTGCTCATACTTTCCTCATTCCTTTTTTCACTGTCATGGTTTAACCCCAGCCGGCAACTAAGCACCACACAGCCATTCGCTCACTCCTCCTATGGTGGGATGGAAGAGAGAACTGGAAGAGTAAAAGTGAGAAAACTCATAGGTTGAGATAAAGACAATTTAATAGGTAAAGCAAAAGCCATACACGCAAGCAAAGCAAAACAAGGAATTCATTCACCACTTCCCATCGGCAGGCAGGTGTTCAGCCATCTCCAGGAAAGCAGGGCTCCATCATGCGTTAATGGTTACTTGGGAAGACAAATGCCATCACTCTGAATGTCCCTCCCTTCCTTCTTCTTCCCCCATCTTTATATGCTGAGCATGACATCATATGGTATGGAATATCCCTTGGGTCAGTTGGGGTCAGCTGCCGTCACAAATAGAATTCAGCAAGATACTCTTGCTACACCATTAAAATCTGGGGATTTGAAGACATCTTCTGTATCAGACTAAGATTTTTCAAAGTACACAAATGGTTGGAAGTGTTATTTACTCAGAATGCCCAATAATACCCATTAAAGTAGTGGTGCCTCAAGATAAATGCACTAACCTAAGGATTGTTCTATGTTCAGGGATAAATGAAAGTCTTCCCTGTTTCAGAAATTCCACCCTTACTGAAACTGGTAAAATCTTGCTGAAATGCCCTGAAAGTTTAGACTGGTCAGAGATATCATTGTTCCATGCCCTTACACTTCTTCAAGCTGAAATTTTTAAGGAATAGAGCATTTCAAATCTCAGTGGAAAAAAATAAGAAGATAATGAAAATGTCTTGGATTGAGGAGGCCATCTGGGCCTTCTTTATTCGCATTCTTAAAAAGAAACACATGCTTTAAAAGTTTCTGAAGTGTGTCCAATGTAAATAGTGGCTAAAACTTCAACCACTTCCTTGGGTAAGACAAACCATTGTAATGAACAATCTAAGAACAGAGATAACTGAACACACGACACACTTGTACTATGATTATGTACATTGTGCCACAGGCTAAACACTGAAATTTAACTTAAGCTGAAACTTTACTGAGACACATAAGAAAAAATAATAAAAAAAATAAGTGGTTCAACAGTCAGGTTTTCCACACATTTCATAAAGGGATTTTTCTAAAAGGTACCTGCTGGATAGCAAAGTAAAACAGCTTTCCTTCCTACCCTTCCCAAGTAACAGAATTATCAAAGAAGAGCAGGTCAAGCCTCTTTTACTGCAGTATTTAGTAATAAATGGCACTGGTATCCAACCTTTTAGTGCTACTTACCATTTGCTTGCCAATTCTATAAAGTGACTGGTCTGTGAAATTCTGTTCAGAGATACACAGGGATTGGTAGCTCAATTGCAGGCAGAGCAAGCTACTGGCATTAGAGGAACACAAAAGGATTTAGAAAATGCTTAGCTGGTGCTTGGTTGTTTTACTGAAAAAGTAACATAAATAAGACAAATATTTATTTTAACAGCAAAATCCAGGATGATTATTTATTGATTATTTAATGGTTATTAAAGAGGCAAACTCAACCCCACAGCAACATACTTTCAAAGATTCTTCTTCCCTCTCTCTTAGTATGTCCTTTTAAAGTGTGGTCATGCTGTTGGCACACAGGCAGCAAATGCCAAACACCAGAGCCTTAAATTCAGTCAAATCTGAGTTCCACTTTTACATTCCACACTCCCCAAAAGAAATTGGAAGCTGAGATACACCCACTCTCCCAACTTCAAGCTGTACTTATTATGCTTCCAGGAACACTGCTGGAAGTCTTAAATCATGTTAAAGTTGGTCTCTAAATAGGATTTTCAAACTTCAGAAGAAATTCATAAGCAGTATAATGCTCTTTCTTCTTATCTTGCATCACCAGTGCTTACACTAATTTCAACAAAATAATCTCTAAAAGGCACAGATTTCATAAATTAGCAACACAGTACCCACTGGAATCCATCCTTCAGATCATCTACAGGCTTTGCATTAAGAAGAGGGAAAAAAAGGAGTATAAAGCAACAATGCAAAAGTTAAATCTCTGCCTGAAGCACACAGGGTGATGTGACTATTGATACCAGACTCTGTTTTTAATGAAAAGCAATTTAAGGAAGTTCTTTATAAAGTGGATCAGCTAGGCTGCAACTAAATAACATAATGAGCTTTTACTGCACTGTTTGCTCCTGTTGCCATACCCTTGACTAGTGTTTCTTAGGATTTATAGGACTTTCTCCGAGGTCTTTTTCTTCAGAGTTCTGGATTTGGGGGTTTCTTTGCTTTTCTTCCTCCTCCCTTGTAAATTACTGTTGTCATGTCATGGGACCACAATTGTTTATTGTGAAAAGTCACTAATGAACAAATGACCCTGCCACCTGGAGCACTTACAGCCTCATGTTAAACTCCAGCTATATAAAAAAAATCTTCCCAGGCTATTGATTCACTGGCAGTGTTTGATTGTACCCTGGAGGCAGGTGACAGCTAGGCAACTGGGTTCTGACTGTTTTACGCTCCCTATTACACAAACCAAATAAATCTTCTCCAAATGAATTCACTTTTTTTCTCACTTCTCTACTATGTGACAGCTCAGTATTGAACAATCTGTATGTTGTCTCCTTCTGGGATATCGAAACAAAAATTTTCATAATCTGCATAACAACAAATTTCTAGAGCCTCAATTTAGCTTTAAGAGTGTGGCAGCATTCACTGTGCTCTACAGATTTTTGAAGCTGTCAGGTCCAAAGCATGACTTCTTTAATACTTATCACAGTCTTCTTGTGTTACCCTGATTATCTCATTTTGAAAAACATTTCCACTAACTAGAAATATGGGCAACACCTACAGTATCAGCTCTCTTGTACTGTGATCACAAATGTAGCAAGCTAGCCTCAGGAGGAATGAAATGAGATTCTAGGGATCAGGCTAGTCTAGAATATGAAAGTTTTGAAGAAAATCTGCAAGACTTTTTCAAAAAAAGTCTTTATATCTTGAGCAAAATTACATTAACCAGCCAATATCCTCAGGATGAAAAATAATGCCAGCCACATACCTAATAACCACAGCAGGAAGAAAAGCAAAGGATTCCAGAGTTCTGACTGGATTCATGTACTGACAGATGTTAACACAGAACACGAGATTTTGGGTTTTTATTTGAAAATCTCATTCAATTTAAAGCACACAGTGTTCTTTACTCCCTAATACATACCACAGTGTGCATCACTGTGTTCTTAAGAGCATAGTCATCTTAAGAAAAAAGCTGCAGGAACAAATAAGCAGTAATCCCAAAGGACAGGAGTAGCCACAGGAGGGGTCAAATCAGGAACATTTGGACATTCAAGACAGGTTGTCTTGAAAGACTTCTCTTTTGATTGTCTGTTTTCCCCAGCTCTTTCTCCACTCTCTTTCAACCTCACATTCACTTTGTACCTAACCCTGTGACATTCTGTCATCTGCCCTCTCTCACACCTTTTCTGTTCCCTTGTCATTGCTTATGTCTTCCTAATTCCCTGCCTCCAAATAACTGCATATTTAGCATGGCTTTCCTGGCACCAGACAGTATCACTTTTTTTTATCTTGAAGCCTTTTTTCACCTTCTATCTGTCATCTTTGTTTCTATGACTTGGTATCATCTATGTCTGTTTTGCTGTCTCTCTGTGTGACCAGCTGAGTTTGATGATCAAAAATAGGGAATGCCTTCTCTATGAGGAACCGTTGGGTAAGTTAGGACTCTTCAATCTGGATAACAGACAGTTTTAAGTAAGCTATAAAAGAGGGTTTCAAAACTGTGACTGATGTGAGTGGGTAGGGGTTGACTGGTCACAGAATATTCCAAAATAAAGTGCCAGCATATGACGCCACTAAGAGCAAGGCTGATCAAAAGGCAGCAGTCCTTCGTACAACTGGCAGTAGGTCTGGAGAACCCTACCAAGTATACTGTGGAGGGAAAAATGTGTACAGTATCTCTTCTGTTCATAGTCACCATTGGAGACAGAATGTGGACCTGGTCACAGCCAAAACAGTTCTTCACTTGTGTAGGCAATGTTAACCATAATGGGATCATTCTCAGAGACTAGCAACATAAGAACTTCCCAATAATAATCCTGCCATGTTCCACTGCTCACAACACAAATGAAACTCAGCTAGTAAAATTAAAAAAAAAAAAAAAAAGATTGTTATTTAATTTTCCATCAAAAAAAAAGTTTGGTTAGAAAATTTCATGGACTACTACTCAATGGACTATCTCTAAATAAATTAAATAGACAACCAAAAGATATTTAGCAGCATGGAATAAAACACTCTTTCATTGTGTCTTTTGCAATTATTTCCATGCCTAAGTCCTTTTTCCATATTACTCTCACAGTTGGAGTATTAGAACTTGTCACCACATTTGAATTTGAGGTTATTTGGACTGACTAGGACATTTAGTATACAATGATAATTTATGACCTTCTGTTATCAGTTCTGTCTTAATATTATGTACATATTTTAATTCAGTTCTTTGAAGTGCTATTATTTAAAAAGATAATAGAAATGTTTGAAATTTCCCTTTTTTATGCATACTGCCTTTCAGTTATGCTACTGCATCATAACAGTTCTCATTTAATATAAAGTAATTTAAACTTGTAAAAGGAAAATATGCAGCTAGCAGGATATTGTGTTACTAGAAACAGACAGGTTGCTCATGGTTTTTCCCTTACATTTTGAAAAGGCATCTGCCACAGGAAGCTGTGTTAAGTCTGTGATTATGGTAACCAGACAATAGGGACGATTTCAGTCCCATGTGCTCCATTTGCCTTCTGTGACTATTCACCATATCTGCCTAAGATACAGGGCTGGACGTAGTTGAAAAAATGAGAAAGTCCTGACCAGACCCTCACTGCACTCAATTCTAAATAACAATTTCTACCGAAATCTTAATTCTGTTTCAGTAATTTATACTTTTGAAATTAGGCTGAGTCCTACCTCTAGTCTACACATGTGTGCTGGTTTTGGCTGGAGTAATTTTCTTCACAGTAGCTAGTATGGATCTATGTTTTGGATTTGTGCTGGAAACAGTGTTGATAATTCCAGGATGTTTTTAGTTACTGCTGAGCAGTGCTCCCACAGAGCCAAGGCCTTTTCTGCTTTTCACCCCACCCCCCCAGTGAGGAGGCTGAGGGGGCACAAGGAGTTGGGAGGGGACACAGCTGAGACAGCTGACCCCGACTGACCCAAGGGATATTCCAGACCATATGACGTCATGCTCAGCAATAAAATCCGGGGGAAGAAGGAGAAAAGGGGGGACGATCAGACTGATGGCGTTTGTCTTCCCAAGTCACCATTAGGTGTGATAGAGCCCTGCTTTCCTGGAGATGGCTGAACACCTGCCGGCCCATGGGAAGCGGTGAATGAAGTCCTGGGTTTTGCTTTGCTTGCGTGTGTGGCTTTTGCTTTCTGATTAAACTGCCTTTATCTCAGCCCACGAGTTTTCTCACTTTTCCGATTCTCTCCTCCATCCCACTGGGTGGGAGTGAGAGCATGGCTGCGTGGGGCTTAGTTGCCAGCTGGGTTTAAACCACGACAACATGCCATTAACCAATAATTCAAACTCAAATACTAAAGCTTTCTGCCTTGATTTATAATATACAGGAGGCTAACATAAACTCATTGATGAATTGGTACCAAGGTTTCCAGTGTTGAAGTGGAAACCTACAGACTCTTTGATTAAGTTTTGGCTTGGTTACTATAGCAAGAAACACTTGTATGTTCAAATGAGGACTTAGACAGCCTACTGGAACCTTTGAGGCAACTCAAAAGCCAGTGACTTTCCCTGAAGGGAAGGATAAAAGGTGCTAAGTAAAAGTTCTGAAATGAGAACATCCTGTGAAGGGAAGAAAGCATAATACGGGATTATTTAAGGAAAGACTATATATTGCATTGACATGTCAGCAAAGTAGAATTAATGTTGCTGAGGCCACTTTACTCTGGATATTCTCTTATGTCTCATCATCACAAAGAAATCCCAATACAATACAGAAAGATTCATAGCTATGTTCACTATGATACACACATATATGTGCAAGTTCTCAGAAGCATGTATTTATGTCTATACAAAAAGCCAGATTCTACAACCTTTACTCTTGCAAAGAAGTAACTGTTCATTTTACTTGAATAGATTAGATTATTTTGCATCAGGACTTTTCAAATAATGGAAGTACTATCTCCTTTTGAACTTCCTGTAAACCTCTCCCTCCGGGCATGCAACCACTAGTCAAGGAACAGGAACATCCAACCGTTCCTTAGTCCTTTCAGAAAGACAGAACAAAAAACTGGCTGTAACTACTACTGGCAGACTAAAAAGCTCACTCTCCCTCCTCAAGGAACTAAGCTGTGTAGGCATTTAAAAGCAGTTAGCTCTGCTAACTAAACATCTGCAGTCACTTCTCATTACCCTTCCCTGAGGAACTCGGTTGCTCACAGTTATAAATCAACATGATTTGTTTGTAATATTTTTTTTTTATTATTTTAACTGCATTTCCAAGTCAATTTTATAATTAAGCATTTAAAACACAAAGACTTATGTTTTCCTCTTTTTTACCCTTCCAATCTCTTTCTGACCCTTTCTGTGACCCTGGGGTGTCACAGCCCACAGGGTAAGAAAGCTGCCTTGCATCAATAGAAGCCACTCCACAAGGAGCAATGGCTGCAGAAGCTGTCCTTCACTTTGCAGGAGCTCAAGCTTCAGCTACCTCAGTTCAAGCTTAAGAACATTTGTAAATGCTTACCATGTAACTTTATAAATCTCAGTGCATTACACCATTTGTTAAACTGACACGTTACAGAAGAGACTTAAACCTCTCAAACCTGAAAGCAGCAAATCTGTTAGCCCAAAGAAAGGGTGCCTAATGGCATTAGTAAATAACCTAAGCTAATGGGTGTTCTGCAGACTCCAAGAAAAGGTAGCATAGTACAATAGACTTATGTAGCAATACAATGAATATTATTTGGCATAATAGGTTTTATAGTTCAGATACATAGACAACAGTACAACCGACAGACAAACATTACAGAGGATGAATTGCATAACAATATGGTATTCTAAAAATGTCTTTCTTGGAAGAATAACAATTTAAACTCTTCTCATGTTAAGATTAAAACCACTGAAATGTGAAATGGCTGGTATGATGCAAAAAATTATGCACTCTTTCTCATTCCAAAACGCAATACCCCACTGGGGTTTTTTAGGGCTGGTGACAGTCTTTTATGTTACATTTATGCCATTTAACTCTATGTGTGTTTGTCCCCCTTGTTCTGTTCACGTAAATGTTTTTTAATTAGGAAGACAGGAGGGAAAACCACACTAGTGATTTATGAACAGTCTATTATTATTAGGTGGCTTGAAACTTAAATAAAACTGTCTTGACTTATACCAGCCAGGAATCTAACCCTAAAAAAGAAAACTACCCCAGACTTTTCCATAATGAAATTCTTCCACTGTGCCATGTGAGCAGTTATCCTGATTTTTTAAAAAATACTTATAGGGAGAAAAGATGGAGATTTGCTGTATGAACTGAAACTGTATCTCTATTTCACTGTCAGAGGAAGAAATATTCCAACAGGGCATTTTTGTATTGAGTGATTAGCAGTAAAACCTAGCCCCTTATAACTGTGACTAGACGTGAAATGACAGGCAACATGGACAGCTTCCCACAAGATGCAACACTTAAACAGATGGCATGCAAAAAGTGAAATTTCCAAGTAGTTTTAAAAGACCATGTAGACAAAACAGTAATCTAATATGGAATTCAAAAAATCTGTTATTTGTTTATTTATTTAATGGAGTAAATCTCACTTTTAGAAAGTATTCCTTCACGACCACTTTAGTAGGTCAAGGTTAGGATAATGAAAAAGTGTATAAAGGATGTAAAAGTCTTCTTATTTAAAAACAAAAACAACAACAACAAATAACACCACAAACCACCCAAACAAAATATCCCATTTCAACTATTTTATTGTTTTTCTTCTCTCAGTCACTGCAGCCATAACCATAGTCAGACTGACTTTTGATCACATGTCCACGCTGGCTCAGTTTTTCTCCAACAAATTTTCCTGGTTCCCTCTTCTACTGAAAGGACAAGGTTATTCAGCTGTTGATTATTCCTGATTTTCCTCTTTCATTAGGTGGCACACCCATGCTCCGGTGTTCTATAGCCCCTCAGAAGGAGAATCACATAATTACAGTGCCTACCAATCCACGTGGTCATGGTTGCTTTTAATATGGAGTTTGAACTTCAACAAGTATTTTCATAAATGCAGACTGGAACCTCTGAATCTCTCACATCAGTCAGATGAGTCTGTTATTAAAAAAAAAAACACAAAACCCCCAAAAGTATGTAACAGTATATAGCGTATACAACTGAGTTTACAACTTGTTCACACAGTGATGAACAACCAAGTCATTGAACATTCTAACAGTGTGAAAGTGATATAATATTGTTATAATACTGTTGTGAGTTGACCTTGGCTGGCTGTCAGGTGCCTACCAAGCCTCTCTATCACTTTCCCCTCCATCAACAAGACAGGGGTAGAAAATAGGATGAAAAGTTCATGGGTCGAGAAAAGGACAGGGAGAGATCACTCACCAATTACCATCATGGGCAAAACAGACTCCACTTGGGTAAATTAATTTAATTTATTGCCAATGAATAACAGAGTAGGATAGTAAGAAATAAGAAGAAATAAAAAAAACCACTGACTCCCCACCCCTCCCTCCTTCTTGGGCTCAAATTCACTGACAACTCTTCCACCTCCTCCCTGCCTTAGCAGCACAGGGGGACAGGGAATGGGGGTTGGGGTCAGTTCCTCACACATTGTCTCTGTTGCTCCTTCCTCCTCAGAGGGAGGACTCCTCACTCTTCCCCTGCTCCACCGTGGGGTCCCTCCCATGGGAGACAGTCCTCCATGAACTTCTCCAATGTGGGTCCTTCCCATGGGCTGCAGTTCTTCACTAACTGCTTGAGCATGGGTCCCTTCCCCGGGCTGCAGTCCTTCAGGCACACACTGCTCCACTGTGGGTCCCCCACGGGGTCACCAGTCCTGCCAGAAAACCTGTTCCAGCATGGGTTCTTCTCTCTACAGATCCGCCAGTCCTGCCAGGAGCCTGCTCCAGCACGGGCTTCCCATGGGGTCACAGCCTCCTTCAGGCACCCACCTGCTCCAGCATGGGGTCCTCCCCGGGCTGCAGGTGGAGATCTGCTCCACCGTGGACCTCCCTGGGCTGCAGGGGGACAGCCTGCCTCACCATGGTCTTCCTCATGGGCTGCAGGGGAATCTTCGCTCCGGCACCTGGAGCACCTCCTCCCCCTCCTGCTTCACTGACCTGGGGGTCTGCAGGGCTGTTGCTCTCCCATGTTCTCACTCCTCTCTCCAGCCGCTGCTTTGCAGTGGTTTTTAGCCTTTCTTAAACACGTTATCAGAGAGGCACTCCCACATTGGTGACTGGCTCAGCTTTGGCCAGACACACACCCAGTGGTGGGTCCGTCCAGCTTGGAGATGACTGGCACTGACTCCATCCCACATGGGGGAAGCTTCTGGTGTCAGCTCACAACTCCCCCCCACCCCCGCCAACCTTGTCATATGAAACCAGTACAAATGAAATACAGTAAATGAATCATAATGTTTATGTAATTGACTTCATTAATATGAGATTTCAAAATCTACACTGAAATAACACAAAGATGTGTCAAAAATGGGCAAAAGATAAGAAATTCTCAGATATACCTGCCTTTTTTTCCTATAAGAATTGTCAAGTTTTTCTGAACACTAGGACTTGCATATCATGTCAATTATACCACATTGCAGTACCACACACATGAAGCAAGCAAAGATGATAGAGTCAACATTTTATATCTCATGGCTTCATCTGGCTTTCATATAAATGATTTGGCTCCATCATAGGGTACAGAATTGCACTGAAGCAAAGTGCATCTAAGTCATTGGAAAGACATCTATTGATTGCTATGACCTTTGCACATGAAACTGAGTTAACTCACCAGGTGTAACTTCACAAAGATATTAGACTGAAAAAACCAAAAATCATAGAAGTTAAAATTTGTTCAAATTTTTTTCCCAGCTCAGTCCTTTATTAGTAATACTGATTTAAAAAAAATAATGTAATGCATTTTAACATTCAGTAATTATTTGAAAAGCAGATGCTTCAAATAGATAACATGCATTGAGACCAACAAAGAAAAACAATTTCTTTCATATATACAGTATAAATTGTCATAATATTCATGTAAAAAGAAAATGTTTTTGTGAGTCTTCATTAATGGAAACCTTTTGATAACAACAAAAAATCTGGGCAAGCAAAGTTAGAAATCTGAACTCTGGAAAAATTGCTAGTCATATCATATATGTTGCTATATTAATTAGATGGGCTTGTTGATTCAGGCCTTTGGGGTCAATATAGTGACAATCAAATATCCGAAAATTAAAGATCTGGTCTATTGCAGCTGCCAGGTCGTGTTGTTTCTTTTTTTATTATTTTCTCAGAGAACTTGCTTTGCAATACCTCGTGGAATAATTACTAATGCCCAGAAAGTAATTATAGTTCAAGCACTAACCTCTAGGGTTTCCATAGTATCCACTGCTATTTATATAAAAAGTTATCCCACCACAGGAAAGGGCTAACGTGGCTTTCCAGTGTATAAGGCAGCATTAACAAGACTCACATACTCTGAAACAGACACAGCCAGTCAAGCCGTTCAGATATGCCACCATATAAATGTTTTACAACTTCACATCTAAGCAACAATATACTATCAAGCAAAAAATGTTTTTCTGTTTTAAAATGTCCAAAGAGAAGTTAGTGTGTCGGACAGTGCTTCCTATGTTAGAGTTTGCTTGAAGATGAAGTTCTAGCTTACATGAAAATAGATAGATTTAGGCTACAAGTAGAATTCCATTTCATGGGACATTCTTTTATTTCAAACTTTGCTTTCATTCTGAATCAAAATGAATCATCAAGTATAGTTTTCTACACAGAAGACCCAGCGCAAAGTGGATTTGGATACGCATTTTTTAAAAAAATCTTTAACATATTCATACTATTCTGTTTTTCTTTTTATTTTTTTTTTTTTCAAAAGAAAATTTCACTGAAATGGACATATGTCCACAGAAAACTTTATTTCAGTCTCATCAGGAAAACTTTTCTACCCAGCTCTGAAAATAACAGTCTGGCTTTGAAAGAATTTTAGCTTCAATAGACTGACGTTATTCTGTTTTGCTTTTCATAATCTTTTGTTCTATTGCTACTCAGCAGCCCATTTATTTCTATAAGAGTTAATAATATGTTGATTTATTTGACCTGTTTATTTACTTAGTGCTACATTCATAGCCTCCCAAATATGTGCATAGAATTCCCAAACAAAATTTTAATCCTAATTTTACTTTTCCATGGCTTCCCTGGAAGCCAGATCAAATACAGCTTTTTCAGTAGAACAGAAAATTTACAGGAGGACTCAGGAGACGTTAACATACATGAATCTAAGTTGAAAAACAAAGGAGTCCACAGATGCAGTGTAAATTAGGGGTTTGATGAACAACTCATCAATGTTAATTAAATGACAATTAACTGTCACTGACTTCCATAGGCTTAGATCAGTTCTGTTAGTCAAGGTGCTTGATAATTCTAAAGCAGATGGAACTTGTTTCCTTTTGTTATTTCTTTGAATTTGTATGTCACTAGACTGTATTGTATTTCTAGTACAGCATTGCTTTTTATGAGGTCTTTGGGTGCCCAAGGATCAAGGACAAGATTACAAACTTTTAGCAGCATTTGTGACAGAAGTATTTTGAATTGTGTGCTTTCCAGTAATGAATATTTTCTACAAAATAAATAGATTTTTCATTCTAATAATACCAGAAGTAGCATATTATTACTTTCCAGAAGTTATTTCATATGTGTATATATATGCATATATATGTACATATATGATATGTTTGTGTGAAATTTATATCTTTCAAATGCACACACATATCTATTGTTATAAGCAAATTTCCTTATGATAAAAAGAGATTATTTTATTTGTATTTGAACTCAAATCATGCAATAATTTTACTTAATGAACTTCATTATTTTGTAGAAGACTTAAGCAGTTTCTAATGTCTGTTTTTTCCTTTCCACTTATCATAGATACAATAATAATTTTATTTTATTGGAGAAATTGTTATTATTTATTACAATATATTGTGATGTTATGATGTTATGATGTTGGTATGGTATGTTATGTTACGTTACGTTACATTACATTATATTACGTTACGTTATGTTATTATACAGTCATAGCCCAATCATCTGCATGTCCCTTAAAGTCAACTAAATCATTATGGGTTTTTTTGTTCTTTAATAGTTTAAGTGTAAAATATTCATTTTCAAAAAACAGTGTCTGTTGTTAGGTTAATGTATAGAAAATGAAATTTTTACTTCAGTTCCCAGTTTTAAAACCTAAAGACTGCATTGTACAGATGATTCATGATAGCCTAAAGAAAGACTTCAGGCATATTAAGAAAATTTGATTATCAGTTTAAGTCTTCCTTAAAATGCAATCTTTAGTGCATCCACCTTGCGTTAATGAGCTATCTCAGAAATTCCCTAATGACTGAGTAAAATCAATCACTGTGCTCCTTTTGTTCTCCACCTGTGCTAAGTGTATGAAAACTCTAGATTTTAAAAATCAGCAAGGCCTACATAATGAGACATTCTTGACAAAGAACAAGCTTATGTTGTGTCAAAGCCACTTCAGTGTAGCTGCTTCTCAGGCAGCAGAGACTGGGAGATGCTGATTCAGAAAGCCGATTTTCTTTTAGCTTTCCCTCTTGCAAAAACAGGTCTTGACCTTATCGATACACACAAACATTTTTGTCTGAAAACTCTTGCTGTGTCCCTTTAGATTTCCCACCTAGGCTAATAGCAGTGGGGGATATCCATTACTATTCTGTATTAATGGAATTTATTAATAATAAATTAATTAGTTACCTCCTTCTGCTACCTGGAAGGAAAGAATGCTACCACAGCATCTCTGCTGACTAAGAGTCTTGCTGATCACTTCACTGATCACTAATGCCAAGCTAGTAAAATCTACAGCTTGAGCTAAAGGAATAACCCATGTCTGTGCAAGAGGTTGAGTCTGTAGTAACCAGGAAGTTTGGGCACTTGAGGATCATTCATATACTAATTACACAAGAATAATACTTAGAATAAAACTTGTCTTGGCTGCCATTTTATTGTTGCCTTTTTTTTTTTTTTTTTTTTTTTTTTTTTTTTTTTTTTACGTAACCTCTGATTTCACTCTTGCTTTGAGCAGTGTGGTGGAAGCTTTGGTGAAGAGGATGAAGGAAGGGAATGTAACATGTAATATCATTTGAAACCAAAGGCTGTAAATTTCTTTTTGGTTTTGCAGAGCCAAGTACAAGGGATACCAGCTGAGACAGTTAAATATAAGAGCTGTAAGAACTATGTTACAAAAGAACACTACATCTCCAAAGTCAAACTGTGTGATATTGTGAAATACTAGAAACAAATGTATCTGCTCCCTCTTTCTTACAACACTGGAATCTTGTGGGAATTCAATAGGGGAAAAAAGCTCTCCTGAGGCCTAGGCAAGTATCGTACATAGAAGAGGACTTTTATTTCATCCCCTCTTATATAATTTGCTGCTTGTACTCCCACCAGTGTCCTTGCAAAACTTTTAGCCTGTGGTCACGCAGTCAAAAGGCATTGCCGTAATGCATCCACAAGCACAAGAGAGCTGTCTGCACCAGTTTTACAAAGCAGTCATGGGCACAACACACACAGTGTGCCTGCATCTCACATACCTTCCTCTCAGAGTCCCGATATCCTGTGTGTGAAAAACTGATGCAAGCTGTTGTGGTTGCCTATGCAGAGACTAGACATGCTCATCTACAAGGAGTCTAATGTTTTCTAATGGGTCTTCTCCAACTGCTTGTGGTTATACAAACCTCAAACACGTAACTTGTCTGGTCTTGAACTCAGCCTGGGTGTAAATCTCAAGATGAAAAGTACACTTAGCTAGAGAAACTCTGGTCTGTAGAGACAAGGAGTACAATTCTTCCATTTCCAATAGCCCCTTGGTACTCCTTTGGCAATGGAGAGGCCCTAAAAGAAGCAGTTTGGTCTCAGAAGAGGGACACACAGGAGGAAAAAATATCAGGGGATGGAGGAAACTGCTGTAACCAGAAGGAGAGGATATCATCAGTTAGAGAAGCCACAGAGACCTCTGGAGCAGTCCAGAAACTGGAAAGTATAGAAGCGTTTAGTCATCTTCCCATTCTGACCACATGAAACACTGCAGAAAATTTGACCCTTACGCTGCCGGAAACATCAACAATCTAATTGCAATATACGCAAAATAATGCTTGCTTGCTTTCTAAAATAGCAAGATGTGGCTGTGCTCTGCAAGCCTTGTGAAACACATGCAACTGAGGAGTGAGGACTGCCTTGAATCACATCATCTCAGCAGTCAAAGCTTGAATTCTGGGTCCCCAGTAAGTCCCAGTTTGTCATGAGAGAATCAACATGCAGCAATAGTGAATTCATTGGGGAAAATATTTGGACATTTTAGCAGAGAGGCCCTCACAAATGGAAGTGATACATGTACTAAAATGTTCATATATAGCAGTGGTGGTTTTTTACAGCTTCATACAATGGTATCTTTAAACCCTGGACCTCTGGCCTATACTAAGGAGGAATTCTAACAACTTTTCTTCCAAAATTTAATTTTCTGAAATTATTACATTACTGTTCTTTACACACCTGGAATTTCAGCCTGATGCACCAGAAGTGCTAAGCAATGTCAGCTGCAAATGAAACTCCCATACACAAAAAATTCCCATCTCGATAAATGAAACAAGCCTTTTCCAAGTTCCCTTCGTGAAATTCATGCTTCCTGCCTCCCAAAATGATTGTCCAAAACACCTCCATAGAAAAAGAAATATCTAAATCTTACAAAATTACAAAAATTTCTTTCCCTCAGCCTTCCCACCTCAATTTGGGCCAAAATAAATCAAACGCAGATGTGGAATGAAAGTTGAAAAGTGTCAGATGGAGTAATTTCAACTTTTTAATATCAAAATAACACATTTAGAAAACATGATTTGCCACAAGCTGGTATTTAGGAAAAATAAACTGCATTAAAGTACAGAAATCAACTTTTTTCTCCCTAGCATTTTTTTATTTCATCAGAATTTTATATTTCATTGAAAAATGCTGGAAACAGTTTTATTGTGTCTGTTATTCAAAAATACCTATGCATATGTCCATGAGTGTGTTGCCAACCAGGGGACTTTCAGAGAATGTTTCTCACTTAACATGGGCATATGAATGTCCCTATGAATTCCGTCATTACACTCATGCTTCAACTTTTCTTTCCAACCAGCTTCAGATACGTTTCTGCAGCATGCGGAAACCATGCTCCATGGTAGGAGTTTTCATGTACGGCCTACTCTTCACATGAGTTTGTAAAAAAATACTAACTGGGGAATAGCAATTTGACAGGAGTCATATACTTTAGCATCTTAAGTGCTAAATTATTCACTTAACAGTAGCATGGTCTTACAATAGTATACACACAGGGCAATGCATGATCACCTGAAATTCTGGGGAGAGGGGGGGTAGACCTTTGAAGGCACTGTTTTCAACACCAGAGATTTAAGCAATAGTTTTCATTTATTTTAATAAAAATACTTTCTCGGCCAGTAAGTTTTTCAGCAGTTGGCAGAAGAAGCATGTGGAAGTGTGTGTGTTTGTGTGTGCGTGTGTGAGTATGCAACACTGATTAATACATCCACTATCTGCAGAGCATGCTTTGGTTACAATGTCTCACAGTAAACTGCAACAAAATCACCATAATCCACTGCCCTCAACCAGTGGGAAAAAGCTCTTGAAAGTAAGGAAGATGCACACATTAAAAAAAAGGCATTCAGAATGCATTCACAAGAAGAAGAATGATATATATATGCCAAGGTTTACTAATGACTGTGGCTTTTATCGAGAGGTTGGTATCGGCTAGATAAATCATCTGCATTCCATTTTATCAGGCTTTCAAATGTAATTGATATCATCCATCTAGACCACACAGGTCTATACTTCAGGTAAAATCAAAACAAAGCTGTGTGGTCTAGTTTGTTAGCACTGTAAAGACAACTTACTGTTAACCTTAAGATAAGCCACTGCATGTAAATCTATTTATAGGCACCTTCGGTAAGTATGCCTGGATTCTTTTCTACTTTCCAGGTCAAAGTCGCGAAGGCTGTCACAGGAAGGTGTAAATTACACTTCTTTGCATCAGCAAATCCCTTTGCATAAGGGATGGAGTACATTTCAGCTGAAAACAGTGAGCTATTTCACTGCTACCTTCTCTCAGGATTTCCACCACAGGATAGAAGAGCGGGCAATTTAATTTTGATAAAGCTGTCAGTGGAAGTCATTGAAGAATCACAGACCTTGACCACCCCACTTTTATGCCAGAATTGCCTACTTTTAAAAGCTTGTACTAGCCCTTCATGCCAGGTAACAGAAACCTATAAAAGGAGATTGCAGCTTGTTTGTGATCTCATTCCCTCTAAGAAAGGCAATTAAAATAGCTTCCATTCGCTTCCCGTGGAAGAGAATCAGTAAAGGGAGAAGAGTACTGTATGAATCCAGCTATTTAACTGCTCTCATGGAACCAAACCAACCAGCTTGCAAATATATTGTTGTTGTTGTTGTTGTTATTTAAAAATCTATCTCTGAAGGCCTATCTAGGTTTAATTCTCCTGGCATCCACAACAATGTAAATTTATTCTCTGCCCTGCCACCTCAATTCTTGGCATACTATTCCCTACCCCTACACACTCACTGTCTGTGGAGCTATTCCCAGTGTAGCCAATGTAACAACAGAGAGAACCAGGCTTCCTGACATTTCAAAAAGTCAAAATAGCTTAAATTTAGCCTATCTTGTTACAACAGAAAACCACCCAGAGATACTCAAGACATCAAAAATGATTGCTTGGGAAGGGAGAAGAAGGGACCCAGCTCTAGATCCATCCCTCAGAGCCTTCTAATAAAACAGAACATCCCTAGCTGAGTTTCCATGTGCACACTGGCATGTTTCGGAAAGCCTGGACAGAGGCCCAAACGCAGTTTACAATCCTTCTTTCACAATTACAACTGGTCAAAGAGGTTGACTTATGTCTGCTATTTATAACTTATGCCCCATGGCTTCTTGTTAGAGAGCGGGCTGTGCTGAAAGCCGGGTGATTGATAGTGAGTTAATGGTTCCATTGTCTGCAGTAATGCAGAAAGTACAATTCTCATGCATCAAATTGAACGGGAGCTTTATCACCGAGGCTCTGCGCTTTTAAGTGGTGCTGTCACTAATACTCCTGAAAGGAACAGCGACCAGGACTGGAGGCACTAGGATGAGTCTTCTGATACCCATGTTATTAATACGTCTGTTAACTCCCCAGGGTACAAAAGTTACAGAAGAGGGTTCGTCAGAGTTGTTATGATGAATGCATTAGGATAGACAGAAGAAGGGCAATTTTTCACCTTGCCTACAGTAGTGGCTTGGAGTTTTTTTGTTCACCACTGCAATTAAGTGCTTACAATCAGTTAGTCAAAATAATTGTTGCAACTGTTTTAACTACTTTTATTCAATGCAAGCATCACCTTGTTTCCCCCTGCTTTACCAGGCCTACAACGCTAGACTTCCTCCACGATACACCCCCTGACCACAGTGACTGGCAGTGTGCACACCAGTGAGAGCGGCTTAAAATTCAGACATGTCTACTGAAGAGAAGGAGCACCCATCCCTCTTCCTAGATCAATTTCAGTTCTGTCTTTAATAGGTGAGGTACTTTAATTTCACTGTCATCATTCTGCATCCCCCTTCAGAACTATTCACAAACACCAGGTCTTCTGGATTCTACAGCGTGTGTTTGTTAGGTACAAATGAGGAGCTGGAAACTGTTGGTTGCATTGGCTTCCACCTGCCCGCAGAGATTTCTTCACATGATGTGGCACTACTCCTGTTGGAACAATATTACAGCCGCCCACATTGGGCCCCATATGATGCCTCCAAGGGTCTGGAAATGTCACTAGCTGTAAACTCAGAGGTGTAGAACTACTCATCTGGCCTACCAAGGGTGCAGTATGGTGAAAAAGACAAAAAGCCTTAGCATTCTACGTTTTATTGCTCTACACTGAGACCTGGGATTCACAGAATTTTCCCTGTGACCTTAGAAAATTCAAAGATTTGTGTATATATATGCCCCATCTTTGTATTTTTTGAATATTTAACTCACTGAGTAAGATGCAAAACTTACTACAGCCCTATATATGAATAGGATTTAAGTTCCAATGCTAGTTTCACATTTTTGACAAAAATAGAGTCAGTAAACTACTGTACACCAGAGTCTTTCTCAAACTGATCTTCAGCGCTATTACCTTCTCCCTTAGACTTCTTCTCTATAAGACTGCAAGGGCTTTGAAGACCAAGCCCCAGAGAATTAATTCACTGGCCAAACTGGGGGGGGGGGGGGGGGGGAAGAGAGATGTTAAAAAAAAGAGTCAACTGAGCTACTATTGACTTCCAGGAACATATAGCACTTCCAGTTCAGAACCTTCACTGGGAAATGTAACAGTAGAGAACTCCTAGGAAAGACACAGCAAATATATAGAATGATGAAGTAGTGTTGCCCTACTTCTGCCAAGAAGTCCTGGAAGTATTATGCCCAGGACTTTTTGCACAGAAATATATGGTCCCATGCTGTGTAGAGTGTTGAATTTGTACATGAAATTTCCTGTGTGTGCACTGGCCGCCTGTGAGCTCAGGCACAGCAGAGGTGTTAGATCCAGCCTGAATTCCCCACAGAAATATCCCAAGTTTTCCATTTCTGCCCAGAAACAAGTTTCAGACAGGCAGAGGGGACTTGTTCAGGGAAACCTACATGGATGATGTTCCTAATAAATATCAGTGTCACAGTTTGTATTTCACTTTTATTTGCCCATCAGAATTTTACATACAATTTTATCTCCCACTGTGAAGAAAGGCAGTCCTGAAATGATTCTACAGACAACATAATGTGCAATTGTGCAGGGCATGATAAAAGTCGATCCAAAGCCCTCAGTGTCGGCATTACTGACACAGCCACATAACAGGGAATAGAATTTTTTGGAGCTAACACACAGAGCTGGATAGAAGTTATGTCTGAATAAAAAACACAGCATGGGATCCTTCGTACGTAAATCCTAGTATGTTCAGGGTGCTAATCTTCTTAAAACCATATACTTATGGAAAGATACAGATTCCCTCAAACAGTCCATTTCACATAATAATTTGCAACAGAGCAAAGTACATGGTAAATATTAATTAAACATAATGACACTGGTTGTGCTTTTCATAAAGGTGTAAATGGCAGTACATCATACAGGAAGGAAAAGAAACTGTCCCAGTTACAATTTTTCAGTCATCACCAGTGGATGAAAATCAAACCCTTGTTACATATCCTTGTTTAGCTAATTATTACCACTGTTTGTGATGGCAAAAAAAAGGAAACCTCAACTTCCTACCAGAAGGGAGGTAGTGCATATATCAGTCAAAAGAAGAACTTGCAAGAGACTAAAATAGATGAGAAGGTAGTAAAATAAACACTGCTAATGATTTGTTCTACAAACTTCCTAACTCCTCCCTAAGTATTATTCATCTTTATAACTTTACCTGTCATGTCTGAAATATCATCTCTATTTCTTTTCTTTCTAAAGATTCTTATATTAAATCTGTTCACTTTACAGAAAAAGTGTATCTGGAAACAGTCTGAGATTTACTTGAACTATGCATAATTCTATAGGATTTCAAAATCTGGAATGGTTTCTTGAAATAAATCCTGATTTTCTTGGTTGAACCTCTGTCATTCATAAGGTTTTGATCAATGACTCATGCAGACAGAAGCAAGGCTGTAGGAAAAATTACAAAAGTTCTCTTTTCAGAACAGTTTATCCTGATAAAAAGTTAATTAAGAGGTTTCTTTAACCATGGCCTGCTATTAAAATGCTGGTCAGGAATTTAAGAATGTGGAAGCTTTTAGTTCATGTTCAGTGATAACATGAAAAATGTTAAATTCCCACAGCAACAGTATTTCCTTTTACTAATTTGATCATCTGCTGCTGCTTTAGGACGATATGCAGATATATGTGTATTGAGTCCTTATTTTGCTCCACCATCCAGTTAACAAGAACTGTGAGGAAGGTAAGACAACCTCAGTTCTGGTCTAGCATTTCTGTCGCACCCAAATAAAGCAGTGAAAGACTTTCTCTCCCTTCACAGTAGCTTGCTTTTAGAAGTTAGACACTTGCCTCTTGGTGGTGCTAGTAATGTTAGAACATCACCTTAGCATAACAACTTTAATTGTACAACCATAACCCTTCACCCCAATTATGTTCGGTCTTGGTTTATTTATTACTGATGCCTGGTGCACTTTCGGTAATGGGCTTTTTACTTTTGCCCTGCATTTTTTGTAACAAAATATTTTATACTCCACATATATTATCATTAAAGGTCCCTTGATTAAGGTTCTTTCTCTTTGACAATTCTAAATGCAATTAAAGTGCAAGAAAGTCCTAAGAGAGCTATTTCTTATTTTGCTTTTATTTGTCCATCATGGCTTTTCCTTCTCCCTTGGCTTTATAATGTCACCTCTCATCTGTGAGGAAAAGCAGCCCTAAAATGATCCTATGAAGACATACAATTTGCTGAGTAAGTCATTTAATGTATCAAATGACAAATTTAACCCAAGGCAGAATAAGCTGAATATATTCTGAATTCTTAATATATTCTGACCTAAACTAGTGCACGTTAATTACAATTTAAAACAAAACAAAACAAAACACCTTTTCTCAAAACACTTGGTGTCTTCATCTATTCGTGAAGCCTAAATTTGATTTCCCTGTCTCCAGTATTACACTGACTTACTGCACTGACTTTAATTATGATGACTTCAGTATAATTGCTGACTCTATTTATTCCTGAGTTCTGGGAAGGCAATGCATGAGCTCAGACCTAGAGAGCTTTTACTTACTCCTTACCCTTCTTTCAAGGATGCTTTTGCTACAGCATTTCTAATCTTGTTTGGAGACATCATTCAATCTCAGAATACAAGGGAGAGAGAATACATACCTATTTTCCCACACTATAGGCACAATACATAAGATCAATCACTGTTTAATGAGGCCCTGTTCCTGCTGTCCTATAATGTGCAGGTAAAAGCTGCACCCACATGGAGCTTGATTTACCTCAGAGGGCTTTTGCACAGGCACAGCAATCCACTGTTGAGCTGTAAGTAAGGATATTTGGTCCCTAGGTCCCAGTTAATCTAATGTCTGTGCCTATATTCATCAGACCAAAGGCATGGACAATCCAGCACCTCTAACCAGTGACAGAGAGACCTTTTAAGGGATCATCTAAGATGACTCTATTTTGTGCAAACATCACTGATTTCAAAGGCAGAAAAAGAATACTGCCCTGAAGTTATGAAATTGCAGACGTAGTTAACATAATTTTTTTGGCACCAAGTTTAATTCAAAAGGATTAAATAAGTGTATTCATAGATTTTTAAACCAATCAAATCTAGAAGCCATTTCCTGCATTAATTTTCCAGCTAACTTAATTATAAAGCCCCAGGCTCTGGCTCGTGATCAATTAACAGAGCTATAAAAATCTGGAGCCCAAGTCTACCACATATTAATCACCACATCTGATGTAAGGAAAACAGCCTTTATTGTGGTTTCTGGATTTGAAATCAAACCAGTAACCACAGCTGATGTAGCTGTACTCCACTTTAAAAAAAATAAAGATTTTTTTTTAATTAGTATTTCTCATGACTTAGTAATGTGTGGGAATGATAGATTGTCGTACGAGAAACAGGTCTGAGGAATATTTAAAGCAGAATAATGTGTTCATTGTACACTACTGAGAAAAACTATGCCTACCTTCATATCTGGAGGAAGAGAGCTCAGTAGCACTGCCGACCACATAGTATTTTCTGTCCAATACTGCAACTACTTAATTGTTTTCCTCTTTATGCTGCAAAAAACTGTCTAGTTCATGGTCTCCCAGCAAATTAATCATAACTGCAGGATGAGCAACTTAGCCATGGCTTACCAATTTGAACATGCATTCCCTTCCTGCCCCGCATACACCTCGAGTTCAACAGTGGTTTGCTAGGACAGCGGGGCATGCAGTTCTCATTCAGATTTTATTTACCTGTCCTGGCAAGAGAAGCAGCATGCCAGTATCAAAACAGAGTCTGCAGTGAATCACCCAACAGCTGAGGCAATCCTGTGAGTTCACTGTACATTCAGGTGGATTAAGGCTTGTTCAGAAGAAAGATGTTACCACTAAGTTACAAATAGACTCTTCTATAAATAGGTAACAAGAGTATAAATAGCTTCAATAACATTTAGGGGAAAAAAAAACCCAACCTTTGTGCTGGCAGAACTTTTCTGTGGTCAAGGTGATGCATACTATGAACATGTAATAGCTTAACAGTGAATAGCCAAAAAAAAAAATCCACAGAAATGAGGGGGAATTAAATAGCTCCAGACAAAGGTTCCAATTATACTGAAGATTATTGAAATTTCCTTCAGGAGAATATTTTCAGAGTGATATCTTCAGGGCTTGACTGACAAAACAGCAGTGCCTGTTAGACTGCCCTGATCCAAAAGTCCTTTGGAAAGGCTTCCAGGGATGCCTCTGAGAATTGGATCAGGCTCATATCTGCATACATTTAAATGCTATGTTGAACTGGTACCACAGACACCCTGCAGAGACTAGAGGTCAACCGTTACATTAGAATACACTGCTATGATACAGCTTTTCCCAATTTACTTTGTTAAGGTTGCTTTGAAATGTCTTGGGCCTTTCTGGAAGGTGAAGCAGGGTTATGCTTATATCTGAGAGCCAGGAAACAAGTTATTAAGTTATATGCTAACTCAATTTTAATTCTGATCTCTCTAGCATTGACCATACATGTTCACAAAAGGCTCACCCCCCTTTCACCTTTGTGGATAATATCATTCCAGTAACAGTATCTGTGCCAACTATAGCACAAACAATATCTTTTTTCCAACAAGGCAGTTGTGTTTACATTTCGAGGTCTAACAGCAGTTTCCTACCTATGCTCTACTCTCAAAGAGCAAGTCTGTTAAACCAGATGCAAAGACATCTATGCCAGGTATTAGAATCCCTTCTCCCCTTTTTACAACCAAATCATTATAGTGTTGCTGTCATTATACTGTCCTTTCTACTAATCCACCCCCTGCATTAAAACCCATATCGTGCTTTCATATCCCATCTCAGTTATAGGGATTTCCAGGGTACACATATACCAGGAATGCCTCCTTAAGAACTTAGTGCTAAAATAGGGACTACCAAACCTCCCTAAGCTCCTCCAAGCTAGATACCTTTATACTTAACTTCCCTTACTCTTTCTTCAGAAGGGGTGAAAAAGGAAGCTAAATCCTATATATTACGCAACTACAAAACATTAGGGAAATAAGTGGAGCCAAGGCCTGAAGATATAAACCTTTAAAAAATATGGTTTAGTTGTTTTCTAAATGACTGGTAGAATGTGTGACCTCCACAAGTTCCTGGGATGGCTGGAGGTTTATGTCTGAGAGACCTCTTGCTCAGTTAACCCTAAAGTTGCATAGTTTATATATCTTATTATGCTCCAGTAGGGCATAGAGGATTTTAAGAAAACCTCAGTGAACACATACATTTTAGAGCACTCCTATGTTTAAATAGGCATGATTGCTTAGGAATAACAGTGCTAGTTTCCAGATGCTGTATGACATTTGAAAGTAATGCCTTTTTGATAAATAAAGATTTCAAGCACATCAACACAAATGCGGGTTTTTTTTTTTTTGAGAGGGAGGAAGTAATATACTATGGATCTCAGATGACTCTGAGAATTATGACATGGCCTCCTCCCCTGAAGGAAATACTAATACAGCTTTAACGCAGAGACATTTTGACAAAACTTCCTTTAATCTGTCTAGAAAATCTTAGAGGTACATAGATAATTGAAAATGATGAGGAGGGACATAAGAAGGAGTCCCAAACCACTATTTCCAGTGCTCAGGAATATGACCTAACTATCAAACTTGAAATAATGAGGTGTGTGGACATGCTCCACCATTCCTACTGATGCTAGACACTAAGCAAAGAGAACAGAAAACTTACAGGAGTTTTTCCCAATTCATACAAGAAGCATGATCTTAGGAGCCTGCAGAAGAGACACTGGATCTGGGAGTCATAGATTTTGGGCTCTGGCCCAAGGACTGCTACAAGTCTTGCGTCTGTCTCATAGCTAGGGTATTTTTCTTGGAAATGAGGGTTTGATCTCCCTCTGGAAGATACATTTCACAAGCAAGCATTCAAACCAAAAGACTATTATAAACTGGTAAGTTTACAACCATTGGACACTACTAATACCATTATATTTTAGAGTGTATTAGTCACCCAATAGGACTACTCAGCACCTTAAATTATGTGAAGGTTTTAGGCTGTGAATTTCAGCTTCACAGGCACAATGAAGAGCATAAAACTCAGGAGAAAAGTGCATTGCAGAAACACTTTAGCATTCACCACTTGCTGGCTTAGATGTTGAATCCCATTCAATGCTGGCTGTTGTGAAGTCAATTCCTTGGCCCCTTACTATCCTATACATTGCCTAGGGACTATAAACACCTAGCTGGGGTTATGAATTCAACTCCACAAGGCAGACATGCCAAAATTCAGCTGAATTCTGTTGGCAAGGATAGCTTTTGGTGAATGTTTTCTTCATTCCAGTTCACAGCTCCTCACCAAGAATGGTAGGTTTTCCAGATTAGGGCTCAGAAGGAAATGTCAAGGTTGGCCTGAATTCAGAGATCTCTCTGCCATTTCAGCTTCAGAGATCTCTCTGCTCTTCCAGCTTATAACATGCAATAGAGCAAGTGAAATAGAGAAACACTTTGTTCGCTTGCATTTTGGCAGAGATGTAAGAGGAAAAATATTGATAAGGACAGGTATCCTGGCTCTATCATCCCACATATCCAGGTAATCAACCCATTCTCATGCTTAATTTCTCTCCCTGTGACCCTTTCTCCTTTACTTCATTCTTCCACCTATTTTTCATTATCAACCTTCTCAATGCTGTCTTTTCTCCATAATACAGTTAAAAACACAACTTGCTTTTCTAGTCCACATCTCTGTTCCCAAACCACTAAAACCTCCCCATCAAACACTTACATGTGTAATCCATTTCTTATTGAAACAATCTGAGCAATTTCTGAATTATCTTCTTTACTCAGATTATACCCCTACCCAAAATTCCCCCTGTGTTCACCCTCCAGGAGAAGGAAATTTTAAATGGGTGTCTAAAGAAAACTCAGGTTTCTGCCAAAGAATACTTTCAACCCAAATTGCTTGGGTGGCACACATAGTCAGCAATCACAGCATATCGTTCCAGAGCCTCCTCCACTTCCCCTCCCTTCAGTTGTGCTAACACTAGATGTCAAGACAATCTCTTCCCTGGTGATCACAGATGAGTATCACAAGCTACCTCGTGTGAGTGTTTGGCTTCACCCAATCAAGGGACCACATTCCTTTTTGGTGTTTCTTTTCAGTTGTATCTTTTCTGTGTGTTAGCTGGAGCTATGCACTACATCAGATAGATAAAGCATAAAAGTTTAAATCCATAAGGGAGGAGACACCATGTCTGTGCAAAACATAAAAAATTAGAGTAATCATTAACTTTAAAACAGACCAGGAGGCTATGCCTCAAGATTCCTTGGTTTTAAAAAGCCCCAAGATAAACCATGAAGGCAAATGAGGAAAATGCATGGATTTTACAACACTAAGAAAAATGAATCTTTAAAAAAAAAAGTGAATTCAATTTTAACTATGAAAGAGCTTGTATATTACGAACAACACACTAAAAATATATAGACAGAGCTTCTTCTCATTTTACAAGCACTAAAATTGCATACACAAATTTTTTTAAGGTTTTGCTATTTGGTAATATACAGTGTTTACTAAGAAAAAAAAAATCCTTTACTACATATTTATTTTCTTAGTTATTCAGATGTGGATGGCACCATCCCTGTGTTAGTGTCCGATCAGAAACACAGGACAAAGACTACTCAAAGACCTTACAGTATTAAATTCTACCAGTACTGCTGCTAATGCAGGCAAGTTCTCCTCTATAGATTCTTCACTTCCAAGCAGGGATCCCAATCTTTAGGTAAAATCCTATTCTCTGTTAAGTCTTTGTGTTCTTTAATGTGAATGAACATCATCATATGCAGCAGACTTTTGATGGAAGTGCTTTCTCTTTATCCCATGAAATTCCACTTAGCATTTTGTCAACATCTATATTTACAATTTGCTATTTCCACTTTCTTAGTTTTGTTCTTCAAGAAAGCATCAGATTCTTGCCACAACAATGTAGTGGGTCAACCATGGCTGGACATCAGGTGCCCACCAAAGCCGCTTTATCACTCCTCCTCCTCAGCTGGACAGGGGAGAGAAAATACAACAAAAGGCTCATGGGTCAAGATAAGGACAGGGAGACATCACTCACCAATTATCGTCATGGGCAAAACAAGCTCAACTTGGGGAAATTAGTTTCAAATCAAAAGTCAGAGTAGGGTAATGAGAAATAAAACCAAACCTTAGAACATCTTCCCCCCACCCCTCCCTACTTTGTGGCTCAACTCCACTCCAAGTTTTCTCTCCCTCCTCCCTCCCAGCAGTGCAGGAGGATGGGGAATGGGGGTTGGGGTCAGTTACTCACACGTTGTCTCTGCCGCTCCTCCATCCTCAGGGGACTCCTCAACTCGTCCCCTGCTCCACTGTGGGGTCGCTCCCATGGGAGACAGTCCTCCATGAATGTCTCCAGTGAGGGTCCCTTCCCCGGGCTGCAGTCCTTCAGGCACACACTGCTCCAGCGTGGGTCCCCCACGGGGTCACAAGTCCTGCCAGAAAACCTGCTCCAGTGTGGGGTCTTCTCTCCACAGATCCGTAGGTCCTGCCAGGAGCCTGCTCCAGTGCGGGCTTCCCACAGGGTCACAGACTCCTTTGGGCATCCCCCTGCTCTGGTGTGGGGTCCTCCCTGGGCTGCAGGTGGAGATCTGCTCCTCCGTGGACCTCCCTGGGCTGCAGGGGGACAGCCTGCCTCACCATGGTCTTCCCCACGGGCTGTAGGGGAATCTCTGCTCCGGTGCCTGGAGCACCTCCTCCCTCTCCTTCTGCACTGACCTGGGGGTCTGCAGGGCTGTTTCTCTTACATATTCTCACTCCTCTCTTCCATCTGCTGTTACAGAGCAGTTTTTTTCCCCTTCTTAAGTCTGTTATCCCAGAGGCACTACCACCATCACTGATGGGCTTGGCCTTGGCCAGCAGCAGGTCCGTCTTGGAGCCGGCTGGCATTGGTTCTGTTGGACATGGGGGAAGCTTCTAGCAGCTTCTCACAGGAGCCACCCCTGCAGCCTCCCTGCTACTAAAACCTTGCCACACAAACCAAATACACAGTCATTCAAGGCTAAGAATGTTGCCACTAGGTCAATACAGCAGCAACAATACCACCAAGACTGCTGACTTTGTCCTGTGGACATCCAAGAGCTTCCAAAGCTGTGGAGTGAACATACATAATGCGAAGAAATATTTTTCTATCTCAGTGTATTCCCAAAGGGCTAGAAATTTGGATGGTTTGTGTGGCTATGAATCTGTTACGTCTTAAATTTCAAGCATCTGACTCACTGACCACAATAATATTCTTTTAATCTAGTTGATTGTGTAATACATGTGAATTTCACATACCTTAAGTGTACTTTAATTTCTTCTCCTGTTATCTTTCCTATGCTGCTTTTCATCTGAGATCAAAAAGTTGTGAGATCTTAGTAGATGCCTGGTGATGATAATGAAGAATGGGGGGCAAACAAATAATTTTGAGTGTATGAAAACTGAAATAGAAGAAGTATTCAAAATGTGTTGAAAACCTAACACACTCTGATGGGTCTTTTTTTAAGAAAATTGGCATGAGTTTGTTGCATTCAATTATCAGGCTTCAATTCATTGCACTCAACTGACAAGACAATATGCTCTCAGGTCTAGATGTTGCAAAATTAATTTGTCTGACCCAAATACATGCTTTGAGATCAAGTAGAATTAATATGAGTTCAGAGTTGTACATATCTGTTTTCAAAATCTATTAGCGCCTCTCTTTTTTTTTAAAAAAAAAAAAGAAAAAAAAAAAGAAAATGACCGGAGTAACAGGCCTAGAACAAGACTTCAAATGAAAAGGTAGTAACCAATCTGACAAGTCAATCCAGGCAGCAGTTTTTCCTTTCTTTGAAAGCACAGAACAGCTTATTTATATAAAAGAAGCCTATTTCCAGATGTTTCATGCTGGTAAAGTTAGGTTGTTTTGTTTTGTTTTGAACAGTACCTATGCACAGCAGAACTGATTGGTACAGAGCACAATGCTGCAAGCTGCACCAACTGCTCTGAACACTGAAAACTGTATTAATAGTATAGTACGCCTGAATAGTTTTTGTACAAAGGTACTATTTTTAAAAAATAGGTTAAAATTAGCATCATTCTACAAGTAATGTATTTTGTTTTCACATGAATTATGTTTCCTTTAGTTGTTCTACTTCACAACAACATACGAAAAGCTTTATTTTAATATAAAGGAAAAGGACTTTCTTTTGAGCTCAGCAGGAATAGCTTTCTGTAAAGGACCATTTGAAGGATTTTTAAACAAGGAGTTATTTTTATTTTTTCTTCAAAGGTTTGCTTTGTTTTTATTATGTATGTATATGTATGTACATATTTATATATAAATTTAAATTCTAAAGATTTTCACTGAAGATTCCAACATGAAGGAAACAGCTCATAGTTTGTGTAGTACAAACTGACTATTGCATTGTTAACCATAGCTATAAATAAAAAAACACCTTCAGTGGGAAACAAATGAGAGAGTCTGAATGACCAATTAGTCAAACTGTAATACATCACAAGGAAACCTGCATTAAGATTTGCACAAATCCATTTTTTTTCACTTTAAAACCCATTAAAATCCTTTTAGTTTTAAGAGCATAGTTCTCCTCCAGACTTCTGTTTTTCCATTTCTGAATAGTAGCTTGGGCTTTGTCTTGCCTTTTGTATTTACAGCCTTAAAACTGATAAAACATACTGTTCATGGTAATAATGTTTTACATTCCTCTCAAGGGAATGAAAGACATCTTTAAGGGGTCTCCAAGATCCTGCAAGTGGATCAAAGGAAATCCAAGCAATTGAAACAGTCATTCTCAAGCACTCTGCTGCTTTTTCCTGCTGAAAAGGCTATATATTTTTTCTATAGTAAAAGCTTTACATTCTGTCTATCACTCTGCAGGTTATTGTGTTAACAAATAATGTAGTGTGCTTTTGGTGGTACTCTGACATTATATCACTATGCCACATGAAAAGAATTTTGTAGTACTGCAGCTGTGCCATATTTGCCCCCAAATTCACCTTTTTGAAATGGACTGCCTCTAACTACAAAGAATTCAGCTGTTGGAGATGAATCTCTTAGGGATCTCCCTAGGCAGCAAGCCCACAACTGTTTGTACCATCACAGTTACCAGGCTGCTGGGTGGTACCTTGCTCAGCCCCACAATTTAAGAAAGGCACTGAAGAACAGCGGCGGTGGCGAAAGGAGGCTGGAGGGCTGTTGGAGCAGGAGGGGAGACAGCAAGGTAGAGTAAAAGAACATCTGTGTCCATCAGAAGCAGAGAACTTGTACAATGCTGGTGCCTAGGAGTGAGGTAAGGGCTGCCCAGCACTGGTGGGTATCAGAAATGAGATGGGTACTGCAATAGTGGAAATTCCCATTCCAAGAGTGGAGAACAGAACCTGATGAAAAATGGAACATCTGCTGAGGTGTCCAGTACAGCTCTCGAAGCACAACAGTAAAGTTTGACCTGTTTCTTCCACAATAAGACAACATGGCAGGGAAAGGTTTCTCTGGCTGCTATTAGTCTTCAGGTCCTGCAGAAACAGAGAAGACTATCCAATCTTAAACCACTCCTGTTTCCTAAAATTTGCTGTTTCCAAACCAGGTGCATATATCCTTCACTCACTGCTCATCTGTTCAGAACTCTTGCTCTTTAAAGAACCTCTGAAGAAAATTCAGGAGCCACATGGACTTCTTCCACCTTTCAGAAATGCACCATTCCTCATTTTAGCAAAACTTTTGTAAACAATACCTTAATCTGACCTCTTCCATTTATCTCATACCCTTTTTCTCTCTTTCAAGCTCCTCAAAAACATCCTTTAACTACACTATTTTTGCCCTTCACTTCTTTAAATCTAGCCTTCAGTGTTCCAACTCACTTAAACGTCTCTCAGCATAGCTAGGGAGTCTCCACTGACCTCTTTTTGGCCAAGTCCAGAGCATGCTGGGGTCAAGTCTGACACCATCATTATGCACCTTTGAAAACAGGAGGGTGAACTGCCCATTCGGCAAATCATGCAACAATCTTTGGAAGATGCATCCTGATCTTGAAGAACAGAGCCTACCTTCAGTCTACTGCTGTTACCTGAAGAAATATGTCAGAATATATATCCTGGTCCAATGGCAGATACTCTGCTGTTAATATTTTCAACACCTGAGGTTTACTAATTCAAGGATTAATTTGGCCCACTGGTTTCAGAATACAAAACTTTCCCATGCAAACACTTATGTGGACATTAAACGATCATCAAACATTGTTGCAGAAATAATTCTTTTAGTTCATGATGTAATCTTTGCTACTCTTGCTAGCCTTTGCCTCTGTGAAAGAGGCAGTGAAACGGATCACATAAATCAGCTAGCTTAGTTTTGCTGGTCCTCGCTGGATTTGTGACAGCAAGTTCGAAAAAGCTTTCTACAGTTTATTCCAGCTACCACAAGTTCATGAAAAGAAAGAAAAATTAGTAACTTTCTGAGAGCATTAGGCTCCCATCTCTGTAGCTCCATTAAAAATCCTATTTAAGAATTAAGAATTCTATTTAAGATTATACCTGCATAAAAAATTCTACTTAAAATATATTTTTCTTACTATGCCTCTGGTAAAGCAAAATCAAACAAATATTAAAGAACATATTTATACATATTTAATGTGATAAATTTTTTAATGCTGTCATTACTTATTTTGCAGAGATCTGTGTTAATTTATAAATGTAATAGATTCCTCAAGAACTCTGCAATTTCCAGCAATGAGAAATACTCTTTGTTTACCATATCTCTCTCTGTGAGGATTTCATGTTATTTATTAAGTCTTACCTTGTGTCTGAACAAAGGAGAAGGTCAATCAGAGATTCTTACTCTGAGTCAGAATCCCAGTAAGACGTTCACCTCAAAAGTTGACTTTTACCCTGTTTTTTGCATTTTATGCACTTTATGCATTAAGAACTTCAGAAAGTGCATGGAGCAAAATCAAAGTTGTGTTTTGAACACAACCTTCTGTTTAAGTTTCTGGCCACATCTTCAAAAATAATTCATATATGTCAAAAAACTACTGTTTAAATGCAGGTTACATGGAGACTAGAGGCTCTTGATTAAAGATCAAATCAGAACAAAAGTTCCAGTTTGACGATATCAAAATCTCACCACTTGCTCATGAGAGAGTTGGGCCAAAAATATTTTAAATGCCATAGCATTAACTCCATTTGATTTCTATCATCCTGACATTTGAGATCAGTTCTCCAGATGAACCTTTCACCGTCATGAGCTGCAACATTATTAGATTCAGAAAACACGTTCTTCTGGGTTTATATCTGATCTGGAACAAATCCTCAAGGGACTAGCAGGATAAAAATGTGAGAATATGATTCATACAGAAGTCTATAAAAATACAGTTTGATGAAAGCAGCACAAAGCTTGATGAAGGGAAACAGCAATTACTGGTATTTTGTGTATAAGTGTGATCAAAATCGCACATTAGACAGAAAGAAAGAGTAAGTTACCAATTCAGATGTACATATGCCACATTTTCAAAGCAAGCTACGAATGCACAGCAGTATTTGAGACCCAAAATGACATTTTGCCTCTTACTCATTTTCTTTATAACCCCCACTCTTGGGACCATAATTGTTTCAAGGTGTGAAAACATATGTATAGATGAATATTTTTCTAGAACGTATACAAAATAAATCATATTATGCATACTCTGTCTTTAAACTTAGGCAGATCAAAACCCCAATTCAGTGGGCTCATGGAGAATGAGAGAGCTGTAAGCCTGGATTTCAACTGAGACCAGAAATAGTTTGCTTACAGAGCTAGCGATTCATATTTTTTCCTGGAGTGTTGCCCATTCTAGGATTTGCACACTTCTCTGGCCCCCCCAGAGGATTAGCCAGATGTTCAACAGCACATGTGTAACACACCTGCTTCACGCTGAAGCATTTGGCTTTGTTGAGGTCAATAAGTGGGAGGAGGTGGGGAGGAAGAGTGGGAAGGAAACGTTCATCATTCAGGGCTAGGCACACTGCTGGGAAACCCAGACGCATCCAGAAGCAGGAGACAGTGGTTACTGGATAGAAAACTCACTAGCTCCTGACACTGCACAGGGGGGCTTCGCTGGGGGACAGTCTAGCTGCTGGTTATCCCTCAAGAGGGGAGAGGCAAGGCTGAAGGTTAGAGACCACAGAGGAACAGCAGTTGTCAGGACTGAGCCCATGACTGGGGTAGCTCTTGCAAACAGGAACTCTGGGTTCCAGTACCTCTGGCATTTGGGATGTATTTTTGTGCTTTAACAGCAGATCAGTCAACTGTTGGAGTGAGGGACTGAAATACTACTGGCTGGGGCAAGCCCTAGACTGTTTCCTGAGAGGAAGAAAAAGTACTAGCTTTCGTCAGCAATGGAGGGCTGGGGTGGAGCATGCTATGTGTAATGGTCATGCTACAGAAACTGGGAATTCAGCCTTTAATAAAGGCTATGAAAGCATATGCATATTTGTTTGCTGAAGTTTGGAAGTGTAAGTTTAATGTTAGTATGTTTTCATTAAATATACATAACACCAGAGAGAAAGTCTGGCTATAAACCAGCAGTTAATCTGTTGTAGCATTGTTTAGGAAAAAGTATTCCTAATATTTAAAATACTAATTATCTATAGTATTTCCCACCCACACTAAATATTAATTTTACCAAAAAGCATAACTGAATACCCAAGACTGTGATAATGTTGAAATATGTTCAGACTGGAAAGGCTTGGTAGGGCTGATATTTGTCAGCTTCCATTTGTTGCCCATGGAAGAGTACCTACCATGTCTTAGGAGCTGAAAACCTGGTTGGTTTTCATACTCTAATTACTGGAGTACTAAATTGAGATTTTTTTAAAAAATTACCCTTAACACATCAGAAAACAATAAGCAAGCTGGAACTCCTGTCGGTATTGTATGACCTATATAACAAGCATTAAGATAACACATTTTAAAGCTTTTCTTGTTTATATTACTGTAAATACCATACATATTCAGTAACATTTTCAGAAACTGCCTTCTTTGTGGGCAGGAACAGAATCAGCTCTGGCCTAAGTCCTCAACCTTTCACATAACGGATCAGGTTCAGACTGATTAGCTTCTGCCTTTACAAGAAAGTATTTCTTCTACAGCACTTTGGGTGGCCTATGATGCCCAGTACATTGACTGCCTGGCACCCCACACAGTGTTACCAGTCAAGTCCCTGGACCAAATATGCTATTTAGAAATACATTTGCATTTTCTGTGCCTTTGCTGAGCAAGTACAGGGCACGATTTATAAACAAAATTACTCTGATCAAAGAAAGATCATGTTATGGACACTCAGCACGGGAATCACGAAGTTACCAGGCTGAGATATTAGCCAGGATATTGGTGCCAAATTCCTTTTCAAAGCCTGAACAACCAAATGCCTCATCAGTGCCAGAAGTTAGTGTTGCAGGATGTTCCATGTGAAAGGAACATGGAAACTTTTTTAAGCAAAAGAAAAAAAAAAAAAGGAAGGAAAAAGGAATTGCAGGCTTTGAAACAGAGGCCCTATCTGGCTTTTTAGTTATGTACTTAGTCCGTAGTGTATATATTTTGTTCATAGTCTCTAAAAGTAATTCTGTCATTGTGACAAAATGATTTGCCAAATTAATGTTACACATGGAGCAAAGAAAATTGTCTTGTCCTGCTACTCCCTGTTTTTCCTTTTATTTCTGCTTTTCTGTAGCTGGGCTCTTTCAGTTACCCAAATACTTGTGGTTCTGTTGAAAAACAGCCAGGTGGGCTGTGCTGGCAATTAGCCTGGGGAAAGGCGGACTAATGGCCCTGTGATCATTAGAAGGGCAGCTGAGGAAAATTGGGACTAGCAGCTACTTGGAACACAATGCATAAAAAGTGGCTTTTCAGATTTTAGCAGGGTGGTTCAGTATGAAAGGAAGCAAAGGGAAATGGATTGATATCTTGAGGTCCAGGGAAAGTATTCATATTAGGCTTTTGGGTGGTTGGAGTTTTTTTAAACTGTTTAAAGTTATGCTTGAAACAGAGCCAAATGTTGCTCTTTTGTGGAAAAATAAAGAACAGCCACATAATGTTTTAATTAAATTAGACCCACTGCTCATGTCAGTCTGATGACAGGGATGTAAATGTTAAGTAACAAACTGAGACAATATACTAGTATTAGTGTTTGTACTACAAGCAAACTGTAGGGTTTGGTGAAATGCTGGCATGCTGATCTTCCCCAGTTAATACATGGGCTATGATAATTTAATGCCTGAAAATGTTAGAGAAGGGTAGGAGAAACGACTGAAGCCTTCTGATACTTCCAAAAATGTGTATCTGTAGTACCTCCAACCTAACTACTGGTCTTCTAGAGCATATAAAAATGAATAGATCGTAATTCATTTATTAAAAAGTAGCAGACCTGTATTTTCTGATTAGAGAGGTATTTTCTTTTAAGAAAACAATCTAACAATACAAGTTAAGAATTTCTATTTCATTAAGTCGCCTATTACCTTTAAAGAATAGCCCTTAGCCACTAGGAAAGATATTCATAGGTGCACATGGATAGGATGCTCATTATTTTTATACACATCTACAGTTTTTCCAGACTCTGCAGAGCCTCAGTAATACCTTCTCACCAGGGCTGACTGGGATAGTGCACAATCTGTTAAGCAATTTGTACACCAAACTTATTAGTCTCAGGATAAAATAAACATGTCTAAGAAATGTATTACCAAAAAAAAAAGTAGAATGTTGCATATAAGTGAAAAATAGAAACTGGAATTCTAAAGAACATTGGTAGTAGATGCATTTCTATGGGAGCCAGCATATTTATTCCCATACAGCACCATAAAGCTTGAGCCATATAAAGCACTAAAAGGGTAATCAGCAATCAAATATCTAATTCCAAAGTTGCTCCCTCTTTAATGCTTACTTTATGGGTGGTTCCAGAACTACCTCACTGGAGACCAAATTAAGCTTTGAGATACTTTCTAAAAAGATAAGGTCCAATTTAGGGACATTCACTAGTTCCGAACTCAGCAGTTAAGGAGTCAGATAGAAAGCATGCAGGAAAGACCTTGATGCTTAAGGCAGTCAGGTGAAGGAGGGAAAACAGGGTTTATGACTAACAATATTTTTCTTTAGACCACTTTTATTTTATCCAGCAACAGTTTACTATAAAACACACCCAGTTCTCCTTTCCAAGTGCAATTAGATTTTCTCTAATTTCCTCAAGACCAGGAAAAACTCCGCAGCTTCTGTTGCCATATTCTTTTAAGAGCTTCAGTCTTCTTCCATAGGGCTGGTGTTGTCAGCAGGAGAACAGACATGCTTGATCTATAGTGAAAGCAGCATCTTCTATTTGTTCTCCAGGTACCAACAAGAAAGAGTCGGGCTTCTGTCACTGCAATAACAGATTCCTCTGTGAGTCTCTCAACACTGATTTTATAAGGAACACAGGCACTTGTCTCTGTGAAAGAGACAGTGTGAAAGTGCAATGACAAACTTTAGTGTTTCAGAAGACAATACAAGGAATGAGTTATATGCCTGCATTAGGAGTTCTTTAATAATCAGATAATGAAATACAAATCATATGAGAAACAAAACCAAGGAAAATCTTACTAAAGGAAAAATATTACTAAAAACTTTACTAAAACTAAAGACTAAGGAATAGCAAAAGTATACAGGAAAGAAAATGTATAATAGAAAATTTATTACAATTATAAAAGCCATCAAAAAAGTTCTATAAAAACATTAGATAAAAGAGAAAAATAGAAGCAAGTATAATGAGAAAACTGAGCAATGAATGGACAGTTGAAGAAAACATGAAATGTTTAAAGCTTTCTCTGGTTCAGTCTTCACAAAAAGGCCAACTGTGACTAGATTAATTATTATTAATGAGGAAATAGGAACACCAGCCTGAGAATGGAACAATCAATTAAATAAATTGAATATATTCAAGTCATTATGACTTGACAAGCATCACCCAAAGACTAACCCAGAGTTAGTCAAAGCAATTTGGGACCTTTCATTAGGGGTGCAGGAGAAATGAGGGAGTTTTGTGGAAGGTGAATAAGTTCTAGAAAGTCAGAAAACAAACCTGGGAGAATAAAGGGGACACAGAAAACTACAGAAGAGTCAGCTTTTCTTTGATAGAAAGATAACTGAAGCAAATTATTAAACAATCAATTTGTATTCACCTAAAGACAAAACACAACCAACATGAATTTGTCAAGAATAACTCATGTCAATGTAATTCAATTTCTTTGACAGGATAACAAGATCTGGGAAAGTAATAGATGTCAGATTCACATGACAGTCATAAACCAACTGGGAAAATATGGTCTGAATAAAGCTGCTGTAAAATCTTGCCCAGGAAACTTGTTAATAGCTTGTTGGAGAATGGATAGGATATATTACATAATGCCCTTCACAAGGCTGACCTGATATCATTCAATATTTCAGCCAAAAATTTAGGTGTACTTAGAAAGTTTGTGAATGACAACAACTTTGAGAGGCATGACTGGAATTCAAGCACATCTTGAGAAAATGGAGAAGCCACAAAGACAGATCTGAATACAGAAATACACATAGGACTAAACATGGGAAGGACAAATCAAGTGGACAGGAAAGTATGGGAAATAATGTACTGAACAGAGATATTTCAGAAAGATGAGATGCTCTGTCAAAAAATGGGAGATATTACTTCTTTGAACTTTAATGATACATATAGCCACTCGTAAGACTTGAGAGTTAATTATGTCACTGTATTCTGTTATGGAACACTGAAATAGAGTCCACATCTACTGTTGGTACACCCAGAATAAGATGGATTCAACACATTGGGATGCAGAAGAGAAATCCAGACACAGACAAAGAAAGGCCCAAAAAAATTCCAAGATTTATGAAGAATGATTGAAGGAAAGGGGTCCATAAAAGATGGAACTGAGGGCAGAATATGGTATTAAAGAGGCAAGTAATCAGTCTTATTCACATACACTGAATCTGGGACAAGAAATAATTGCTTTCATTCCAAGCAAGGAAGATTTAAACTTCAGGTATAAAAAATTCTGTAATAACAGTTATGCAGTGGAACAAGTTACACTGGAAGGTGTTGAAACCAATATCACAGGAAGATTTTGAAAGATATGCATATCAAGGAGAAGCAAAAATAATTGTTGATCCACATGCTCTGAGACAGAATGACTGCTAGATGTCACTTCCCCTCCACATGTCTTGGATTTCTTTAACTATATCAGATGCTGCCCAGAGTCTAAGTTTCTTACTTTTCCAGTACTTGTTTGTGATTTTATTTTCAGACAAGCAATGTAGCCAATTAGTCAGTTAGCTGCCTGTGTAACCGCAGTTATTAATAACCATTCTTAAAACCTCACCGACTTTTCAAACAATAGTCTGTTAATATATACGGCTAAGAAATGCTTACTTACAGGTTAGGTAATGCTGTGTTCTAAAATTTATGAAGTGCCATAGACGTAGAAATGACATATACATTGCTTTCCTGAAGAGACTGCAATTTAACAACTCCATTGTACAGACAGCAAACAGGTTCTGAAGCCTGATTAAAGAGTATCCTTTGTCTTGAGTTTATCAAGAATTTCCCATTATGTGCATACAACAGGCCTCTAGTTCACTTATAACTGCACAAATTTTTAGGGAACAGTAAAAAACTTAAATTTAGCAAAATAAAACAAAAACTTAGCATATGACAATAAAAAAGGAAATTAAACTGTCAAAACCTATAAAAAAAGTACAACCAAGATCAGCCAAAGCCAGTATATATAAAGTTAATGCTGAAACACCTTCCAATGGAGTAACGCCTAATAATATTTTAAAAACATTTGTGTGGGGCTTAATATATTTCACCTTTTTGTCAGATTTATGTGGTCCAAAATGCCTCAGTTCAGGGTGGTCTGCAGATTTCAAGGAAATCAGTGTAGATTTCAAGGAATAAGCACTACGCTCCTTAAAATTCTCCAAATCTGGATTGAGCTGCTTTTGCCCTAAATGCCACTGGTCACTATGCAGGGAAAGGAAAACATCTCAAAAAGGCGAATGTAATCTCTCAGAAAGTTTTTGTCCCAGACCAATATCACCTCCATGAGTCACATCTATCATGCCTGTAATTCATCTTTACACAGAAGTCAATCACAGGTTAAGTCAGACAGAGACTCTCCAGCTCAGGATTTTGTGGGGCTTTGCTCTAAAGACCCTAAGATGCACTTATGAAGAAAACAGATGAACTTAACCTGGATGAATTCTGGTTCATACACAGGGCCGTACACAGTGCACATCCAGGCCTCCTGGAAAAACGGAGTACTTCTGACCGGTAAGGAGCGATTTATGCTAGTGTAGATGAGATTTGCATTTTCACCACTTGTGTGAGAGTACAAGGAATGCTGCAGGGAATAGTGAGCCAAATCTTACTTTTGTAACAGGCAGAATCTATTTATTTCACCAGTCTTCACAGGCAAGACTTCACCCGACAAATTAGTGACTTCAGTGACCTGTATAAATTTAAGAGTGCCTTCAGGTCAGTAACCCTGCAAGTAGTAGACATATGTAAAGCACTGTTCATTCATGCCTAAAACTTGCAGTCTAAACCCGGATCCAATTAGTAATAGCTAAAAGGATTTACTTCTCCAGCTTGTAAAGAAACCGGAACTGAATTTAAAAAATTAAGAGTAACAGGAGTAGTAAAAACACAAAATAAAACCCTCAGTTAATACCATTCTTCAGGGTGCAAATCAAATGGGCAAAAAAATCAGGAAATTAGAAACATTTGGTGCAAATTCAGTTCAGCCCCCTTTTACATAAATCATTAATTATATACTGAGAGATTACTTTACTCAAAGGATCGCTGCCTCAAACAGTGGACTGGACTGGGGATTCTCACTTAACAAGCACACATCTAATATTTTGTTTTACTCCAGTGCTGACTTATGGCCTATGATCTTCCTCCTTGTCCTATCCTGAATATAAAAGTATTGAAGTATTTGTGTTGCATTTCTTCCCCTATATAGCTTATCTATGTAATAGCAAGTAGCACTCTCCAAAAAGCAGGAATAGAGTGGATTCCCTTTTACAACTATGTACATAAAGTACAGGGATATTATGATATAAGGTATCAGCATAATCATAAAATCTAGCATGCAGCACCTTGCTTACACTCAGGGTTACCATCAAGAGGTTTGAAAACTTCCAGTCTACAGCAGTAGATTTCTGCAACCTAAATTATCTGTTAAGCTGAATATACTAGGAAAATAAGCATGAAAGGTCACTAGTACTTTGTTGGTGTAATGTGCATTTGGTGGCCACAGAGAAGGAGGCTTAGGAATTTCAAGTCTTCTTCCAAATTACTCAAGATCTTGACCTCCAGTTTTCCACAAAGGAACCCTAAAGATCCAGTCCCTTTGCTCTACGGAAATTGTTGTAATCAAAATGGACCAGTCTCCACTCCATAGGAAGCTGCCCAACGCTTTTGTTTGAATTTGTTGCTAGTGCTAATAATAATGAAGAAGATTAGCCTGAGGCAGACACCTGGTGTGGAAAATTCAAGTCCACATTCCAGTTTGAACAAAAAATTATAAGCCATGAAAAACAGGATTTTACTGTAGGAAGAATCAGACTCTCTTACTAATGCTACCTTTTAAATACAACTAATGGAAAATAGGGTATTCAGGCTGTAGTTATTAGTGGACAAAATTCAGACCAATTAGAAAAAAAGTACCCGCTGAGTTTTCCTGTCTTTCTGCACCAAAGGTTTTTAAACCAAGAACAGTGGATTTTATTTTAAATGTGAATGGGGGAAGCAGTTAGGTAAATAACTTTAGACGAAGGGATCACAAACTGATTGAGTTTAAATTGAAGGATAAATACAACTAGTTCTACAAGAAGCTTCACAATGTGAAGGGCGGAAACTCTAACAGGACATCACTAAGAAGTCAGGAATTTTGTTAGTAAAGTCAGCTAAAGATCTTGGGAGGAGACACTGTTATCTCTCAAAACCCAGGCTGCAAATGATTCCCAAATCATGGTTTCTGTGCTGATTAAAGTTTTGCTGAAGGGCTCCAGGCCTACATGGATTAATTTCTACTCCCAGCGTATTTTTGGAATAGGGCAAAATTCTAGGAGAAATGGTAAAAAGGGGTTAACCAGCTAAGAAAGCTACATCTTGGGAGGCCAGAAAGTGAAGGGATAAAGTGAGAATTTCCAAAAGTCAAGCTGAGTTAGACCTTGCAAAGGAAATTAAAACAAGCAGTAAAAGGTTATTTAGCAATATAAATAAAACAAAAGAAGTTGAGCTAGTAAGCAGGGCAAATGGATTTGAGATTTAAGATTTAATAGGTACAGAGCAGAAGCTAAACGAATATTTGACTTCAGGTTTCAGGAGGGTAACTGACAAAAACAACATGGATAATAGGTAGGAGAACTGGAAAAAGAAATTAACACAATGAACTTGGAGCAAAAAATTGAACCAGAACATCAGATTATTTCTGTCACCGAATACTGAATAATCTCAAATCTGAAAATGCAAATATGATAACAAAACTAGTGTCTTCAGTGGGAACAGAAATTTTACCCTGTCCTGTAGGAACTAAATTGAGGCAACAATTTTCAATTTACTTAGTTCAGGTCTCCAAATAGCTGTTAAATCATAAGACCTTTTCTTCTAACAAAATGGGAGTCATTCCAAATGACTCAGTGTGATGGAACGATATATTACAAAAGCAGATTAGAAATTCTTTGTCTTTTTGTGCTTTACTGGACTGTATTATTCTTGAAATATAGCTTTAAGATGTGTTGAACTAAAATAAAATCAGATTTTTGTCTTGTTTCTTATTTATGTGAATTCTGTTTTAATGCCAGTGTCACTAATAGTACTTGAAAAGAATTATAACAAGGAAATGTAGATGTCAAATATCAATGTCAAATGTTTTATTTTTTGAAACAAGTTGCATTTTCAGTAGATATGAATTTGCCAAACCACTTGTAACACTACCAGTCATGATCTTTTGCTAGTGACCTTGGTGCCACGGGGACATTAATTAACCTAAGAAATTTGAAAAAAGTTACAGCTAACGATTACTAATGGGTTTCATATTTGGAAGTGCAGAGAAGAATTATATTTCAGTTCCTATTGGTGTTGTTGGTGTTGACAATGAATCTTGGTGGTGAAAATGAAATGGTAGTAAAATGAATTTTCTACTAGAACCCAACAAAGATGGGACAGACTGAGAAGTGAGCCATATTTCATGGAAAAGTAGCTGAACATTGATACAGTGAAGTACAAAAACCAAATCCAGAACTCCTTACAGCACAGATCTACAAACAAGCAAACATTGGATGATGCTACTGGAGTATTTTGTTTAAGAAATGTTCTCAATTCTCTTGTCCCAAATATCTTTTCTGCACTCCCTCCTGTACAGAAGGATAGTAAGTAAATTTTATAGCAAACCCCGCCCCACCGCTCCCCTTGCCAAAACTGGAAACCACTATACTAAAGTTTAAGTAGAAAAAAAGGAAATAACCAGTAAAATTGCAGCTACAGAGAATTGTCGTGCTGTACAAGGGATGTATCGAAAAAATAGTGAAAGGCAAGTTAAGCACATGTTGGTAGACAAACTAGAAATGTAAAACTGCTTCCTGATGAAGACTTAATTGCATGAAAGGTACAGATAAATCACTGAATTCCAACATCACACATGATAAATGCTCCCTGCTCAGGAATATATACACTTTCTCAGAAAAAAAAACCACACCAAACAATCAAAACCTTCTGGGAAGAGGGAGGAGCAATTACCATAGTTTTCATTGATGAAATATCTCAAGTTCTTACAATGAACTGTAATAAAGACAACACAACACATTTCTGTTTATACTGGTATAAACAGAATGAAGTTACACTAGGCTAGAGCAGAATAAGATTAAATCTGTCCAGGAGTATATCTCAGCCTTACTCCAGCCATCCACTTGCAAAATTAAAAAACATGTGCACACACACATACAGACACACAAATAAATAGAAGCATTTGATAAAAGAGCTGAAACCTCTATACTGTTCTGGAAGATATTTGAGTCATTTTCAGGATCTGGTTGGAGTCTCCTGGAATGAAAAATTTTAATTTTATCTTAAATGAATCAGATATGTCAATGCAAAATGGAGCACTGAATCTGCTGCTGCTTCAGATAAGAAAATGCAGATGTGAATTCTGCTGGAGACAAAGTGTTGTTGATTTCAGACTGCCCCAGCTCCTAGAGATGAGATGCATAAATGTTCATAGGATCAGTGCGTCAGGTAATGAGGTGAAAGATATACAAGCAAGTCATTTGCAAATGTTACGGTAAACATGAAGCCAGAGCTCAACAAGCTTGTACGTTCCTCAGTCAAATAGTATACACTGGCTGTTGAGAAGTCTTTTCTTTCAGAAAGTGGGATTTAAACTCAGTAAAACTGGTTCATTGTTGGTGTTAAATACAGGCCTGTTAAACAGTACATTTAATGCAGGAGTAGTAACTCAGAAGCCAAGTACCTTTCCATTACTAAAGAAAGTAGTGAATTCACCTAGACTGGCATAACTCGGTTGTGAGTCAAGGTTGTCTTATTGCTGTGCCTAGGGTGAAAAAAGCATCTACAGCCCCATATGCTGGCTTTCTTAAGACTTATCAGTATGGTGTGAGTTCCGGAGAAAAACAGAGAGACAGTGTTGTGAAGCCTCCCCAGAGAGGACAAGTTTTCAAAGTAAAATCCTAAGGCAAAGCTTTTAGGGTAATGTTATGTAAATAAGCAGTAAGACTGACTGAGGTTTCAGCTGTAGTGCTCTGTGATTTCACTTTGAAAGTTTCTGCTTTTTGGAGTTCACTGTAACCTCATTATGTTTTGCTGGCACTTTCTCTAGGAGAAGTAACAGCTGCATAACACTGATAAACCTTAGGAAGGCCGAAATGCATGACTGTGGTTGGTGCTCCAGTCTAAGTCGACCATATGTAAAAGCTCTCACCTGGCACCATTTGCTGCGGTTAAATCTCAAATTCTATCTTGTAATGTAAAATGTAGTTAAATAAGAGACATCCATAACAGTAAATCTCTAAAGAAAAAAACATATTTAAAAAATCAGTATATTATTCTTCAATTTGTTATACAACTATTATTATCATATGCCTCTGTCAATATTGACTGAATGTGAAATCATTGTAAGGAAGTTGACAATCAAGCTCAGAAACATCTTTATGCATTAATTATTGGTTTTAGTAGCCACAGAAATAAACAGATGATGCTTCTAAAACTCCCTTGAATATGTAGCAATATAAAAAAAAATATTGTGAAATGAACTATTTAATCATTGATTAAATCATTGATAATCTTGGTAATATTCAATATTGAAAAATACCGTGTTTTTGCCAAATATATCATTCCAGGCCACAACAGTCTTCTCTTACTTGAATGATTTAAACTAAAACACAAAAGATTTTTTTTCTTTCTTGCTGACTCTGTAGATTATAAAAATCATCTTTCCAATTGCTTTATCTTCCTAAATTTCTATGGAAAGAGAAGAAGGAAGTCAAAAAGTCCAGTCATGCACTAGCATTGTCCTATTAAAAGTGCTTGGGAAGGTCCAGAATTTCTCCCAATTTCAACATAAAAGAAAATAAAAAAGGATGTGAAAAGAAATACAAAACTGAGAGACACAAAGTGATAAAATATCAAGCTTTCTCTGTACGTGAGTGGTCTGAGGAGTTATGACACTGTGCAACTCATTGGTTCTAAGAATTTAATAAAGGTTAAAAAGGGATTTTTCACATTTAATGATCATTCAGAACTATGACTAAAGAAAATAAATATATAGGAAGGGACATGAAGCCCTGTGCCTCCAAATATAAACCAATCTCTAACTGAAAAAGACTACTTGCCTGTAGTTACAGTCCTGTCTGTATTTGCGATCCTGCACCCACTATGAGAAATATCCTTGTGAATAATATCAATAAGAGCAGGTGATTTACAGAGGCACTCTTCACCTTCAAATTGAATCCATGGCAGTTGGGATCTTTGGACCTTTGCAAGTCAGATCTTAATTGTACAAAAGTTTTGTACAGAAAAACTGGTGCCCATGTTATGTCATATCAGCAGGAATGCCAGTTCTCAGACAGGACTGCTAAAGCTTTGTATTTGGATCATAAGACATTCATAAACATTTACTTTTACAGATCACTGATCTAGTTATGATTCTTAAAAATCTTCTGATAAAACCAAAAAATTGACAAAAGTGTCTGGAGTAGCTGCAAACATGTTCTGAAGGCAGAGCTTGAAGGTCACCTTAACCCAAGTAAATTTGAGTTAGAAAAGGTATTTGGCCTATTGCAAAGAAAGCTTTCTTTAATTTGAGTTGACCTCAATAGGTCTTTTCTTAAGTTAATTTCTTTGCAGGGTTGCTGTCGAGTATTTCTGGTTTAGTGAATGCTTAACCTAAACTCTGGACTAAAAGGAGAATCCCTATGCCATGAAGGTCTTGCTCTTTAGCAGACAAGTGTGATTCCTTCCATGTTCTCATCTCTTTTCCAGTTGCATGATTTTTTTTTTTACTTTGTATTTATGGGCAAGCCTGCAGAAGCAGTCACATAGTGCAGCACCCTGACTCCAGTGATCAATTCCAGATGGTCCAGAGAAGTCTTAGTTGGGAGATGCAGGAAGGCTCCCAAATTATGTGGTTTCAATTTCTCTGCAGTTTAGACATCAAGCTAGAGCCTGAAAAAAAAACCAAAATATATTAAGTCTTACAAAATGTTGATCAGTCTCATGACCAGTTTGAGTAGTTCTGAAATCCATACAAAGGCTCTTACTAACTCTTTGGCCTAGCTAATAAACTTTCCATAGCAGGGAATTCACCACTTAATTACACAATTTATATGAAAAAAACCACTTCCTTTATCAGTCTTAAATTTCCTACTTCTTTAATTTCAGTAAATGTCCCATTGATTTTAGGTTTCAGAACACAATTTGCTATGCTTTACTGTATTTTTATATCCCATTATTAGAATTTCTTTCTAAAGTGTACAATTCCAACTGTTCTATTTTTTTATCTTCCTTCTTCTGTGAAACCTGCTTATACTGCATACACACTTCTTAGGACAGCTGTGTTTCCAATCTTGCCTTCAGTCTTAGAAAGCCAATGCAGTACTAATTAATAATAGTTCTATTTTCATAGAAAATATTCATGTGCTCTAACTCTGATAAAAGAATAGACTTACGATATGAACTATTGTCATCCATGGGAACAAAATCTCTAAAACAATGAGGAGGTAGCTGGAAATTCTGAATCTCACTTCTCTCCAAGAAAATGTCCCAGACACATATGTCTCTCCCTCAATATCCTTTGCTAGTCACAGAACTGGCCTCCTGCATACTTCTGTTGCTTTTGAGACACTGAGGTCAGATACATTACAGACTTTAATTACTTAATAGTGCTAAAGTTTTCCGAAGATATAATTCTTTTACAAATTGCTAACTTTGAACATGAAAGAGATTTGTCCTAACCTCTACTAGACAGTGCGCAGTGAGATATCTACATACACAGTGATCTTCAAAGGATAAAAATCCATCTCAGGGAAAATCTGATTGAGAAGTTATTTTGGGGTGAATAAAGTACAAGAAGTTAATAAAATATGCAGACTTTCAAGTGGATTTGCTTCAACAGAAAACTTTTTCAGTGTTACTAGCATAAAAAGAATCATAGAATCATAGAATCATTTAGGTTGGAAAAGAATGTAACCTGGGAGACAGACAAAGCTCATGTTTGCCAGATTTTTGACTGTAGCTGTTGAGATATTTCTGCTAGAGAAGTGCTGTCATACTGAGTCCAAGGGTGTTTATGTGCTGTAATGCAGCATTGTGCAGGTATCAGTGCTGGCTGTAAGTCTGCTGCTGGTGGAACTGGAAGGACCCTTCTGCATCCTAGCTGGTTTTTAGACATCCCTACATGGCAGTGCATTATGTAGTACAGACACAGCTAAGAATATAAATAATGACCCTTTTTTCCTATCTTTTCTAGCTTACATTTGAAGACCAAGATGAGCCCAGGAAGAGGTGATTTAGGGGACTTTTTGATATTTCTGGTCTAATTATAAATAAAAATTTCCAAAGCATTTTGTAACTCTGAAATGCAGTACTAAACAAGACTAAAGTCTGCATGACACCCATGCTTAGGGGAAAGAGCTAACCAGAAAAATCAGGATCTTGATATATCTACTAGCTTTAACCTGATTTCCATCCAATATATTTTCAGATGGTACAAGGCATAGTTGGTTGTTTTGTTTAGTAACAAAGAGGATAAGTGTCCTGGTTTTGGCTGGGATAGAGTTAATTTTCTTTCTAGTAGCTGGTATAGTGTTATGGTTTGGATTTAGTATGAGAAGAATGTTGATAACACACTGATGTTTTCAGTTGTTGCTAAGTAGTGTTTATACTAAGTCAAGGATTTTTCAGCTTCTCATGCCCAGCCAGCAAGAAGGCTGCAGGGGCACAAGAAGTTGTGAGGGGTCACAGCCAGGGCAGCTGACCCCAGCTGGCCAGCGGGGTATTCCATACCATGTAACATCATGTTCAGTGTATACACTGGGGGTAATTGGCCGGGAAGGGAGGATCACTGCTCAGGAACTACCTCAGCATTGGTCAGTGAGTGGTGAGCAATTGCGTTGTGCGTCACTTGTTTTGTATATTCTAATTTTATTATTTTTATTTTAATTTTATTATTGCTATTATTATCATTATTATTTTCTTCCTTTCTGTCCTATTAAACTGTTCTTATCTCAGCCCATGAGTTTTACTTTTTTTCCCCGATTCTCTCCCCCATCCCACTGGGGGGGGCGGGGGGGGAAGTGAGTGAGTGGCTGCTTGGTGCTTAGTTGCTGGCTGGGGTTAAACCATGACAATAAGAAACACAGATAGAGAAGAAACACACAGAGGAAAAAGAACCTATTCATAATGTTCTAGGCAGAAAGATGTAAGCATGGAAAGCATGTGATGGTGCTGTTATGTTTTACAATCAGATGCATTTCAACCTATTTTTGAGGGCAAAAAAAAGGTAAGTACAGAAGAAATTGGAATAGGATCTCCATCTTTTCAAAGGTGGAGAGGCTGTAAGAAAGCAAGCATGTGTGTTCTCCATTATGCCCTTAAAGCAAAGATTTTACATTTCAGACTTGCAAAGGAGATGAACATTATCCTCATGTTTAAGGCACATCAACTTAGTGCGATCCACCCAAGACAGAAAATCATAAACTAAACCCCAAACTGTATTAATCCATTGGTGTTCCTTTGGCACTGAGCTCAGTAAGAGCAGGATTCCATCCTTGGTTTCTGAGAACGGATTGTAGATACACTGGTTACTAACTTTCATATCAGAGTAGTTCTTCCTACACTCATTATGGTTAAAATAATATCACCCAAAGAAACTTTTTAAGGAACAAAAGCTGTTGTGATAATTTTATTTTACCATGGAATTTTCAACAAAATAAGTTGCAGTAAAAATACCAGTTATTCAGAAACAAATTATTTACATAAATTGTCCTGCAAAAAAGTAGCATAATTTGTCTAGTGTTTATTTGTTCAGATAATATTGTGTGGTCTTACACCTTTCTGTCATAAAAAAATAACTTATTTTATCAAATTCTAACCTTCTTACAGACATACGTTAGTATTATTTCCTGGTACATTTAAACATCATCTGAATATGGTAATCAATTGCCTAACAACAGTTGAAAAGGTAAAAGCTGGGGAAATGAGAATATGTTTTTATCATTGCAGGTTACGAAAGTTATAGATCTCCCTTCCACTTATTTTGTACATGCTGGTAATTACAATGATGCATACAACAATATAACTCCTTCCTATAAAAGATTTTAAAGTAATACAATAAATTGTCACTTGGATAGCAACATTTATAACACAAAAGAAAAAATGAAAGAGAAAAACCCACCCATATCTAAGCACAGTTTAGCTGGATAGATATGAAACTTCTCTCACAGTTGTCTGACAATAGCTGTTATCTCTTCTACTTAAGGACAAAAAAATTAGCCACAGATATTTTCTGCATTTTGAAAAGACCAGCAAGTAGTCCTAAAGTACTAAAGGCTGCTTTGTTTGCATTGCAGCTAAACAGACACACAGCTGAAAACCAAGTGTAAAAGTAGAAATGAGTGAAGGAAAAACTTTTTCATCGGGGATTTCCAGTTCATTAGAAATTGGATAAGTTTAGAAAATCTGTGAAGAGGTATGGAGAGCAAAATTTTTTCAAGCAAATCTAGCCTATACATTAGAGATTACCTAAAAAATGTATCACAAATATTCACTGTCATTTCCTGGAAAATGATTTATATGGGAGGTGAGAGGGAGACAAGAAGGAGGCAAGATTAGTTATGTTATTTATTTAAAATGTTAAGACTGGAATTTAGCATGCAATCTTCCTCTATAATTTGGAAGAAATATGAAAATCTATGGTCTTTTCACTCTTGAAACACAACACAGCAGCACAAAGTCAAATTGGAGGCCACTCAGTAGTGGTGTACCCCAGGGGTTGGTACTGGGGCCAGTCCTGTTCAACATCTTCGTTAGCAATCTGGATGATGGGAGAGAGCATACCATGAGCAAATCTGTTCACAGATGGTACAGAACTGGGAGGAGCGGCTGATATACCACATGGTTGTGCCATCATTTGGAGGGACTTTGACAGGCTGGAGAATTGGGCCAAGAGAAATCTCACGGAGTTCAACAAGGGGTAATGCAAAGTCCTGCACCTGGGGATGAATGATCCCAGGCACCAGTACATGCCAGTGGTCAACTGTCTGGAAAGCAGCTCTGCATAGAAGGACCTTAGGATCCTGGTGGACAAAAAGCTGACCATGAGCCAGCAATGTGTTCTTGTAGCAAAGAAATCCAAGAGTATCCTGGGCTGCATTAGGAAAATTGTTGCAGTAGGTCAAAGCAGGTGATCCCCTCTACTCACTGGTGGGACGCATCTGGAGTGCTATGTCCAGTTCTGGCCTTCTCAGTTCAAGAAAGATATGGACATCCTGAAGCGAGTCCAGGGCAGCTCCACAAAGATTAAGTGACTAGAGCATCTTATGAGAATAACTGCAGCTCTTCAGTCTGGAGAAGATAATGCTCAGGGGGGATCTTATGAATGTGTATCAATGTCTGATGGGAGGGAAGGAAGAAGACTGAGTCAGACTCTTCTCAGTAGTGCCCAATGACAGGAAAAGAGGCAATGGGCAAAAATTTAAAAATAGGAAATTCACAACACAAGGAAACACTTGGGCTACATGGCCTGCAGAGGGCCCTTCCAACTAACTTATTCTGTAATTCAGTGATTACAATAGTGAAGAGTGCAGTAGTGCAGAGCGTAAGAGGAGCTTGTGCATCAGTGACCTTTTGGTAACTGGAGACCACACCACACCTAGCATCAAATATAGTCAGATTTGTTTGGTATAGCCCTGTAGAAACTGTAATTTGATTTCATGGTAGAATGACTGTCAGGAACAAGATTGAATTACAAGATCTCTTAAAGTTCTTTAACAGTGTTGCTATGATTGCAGGTGGTCTTAGGTGATTTTAAATGGAAGTGGCTGTAGCTACATGGAGCTGTAGCTACCTTCTCCCTCTCAAGCCTTCTCCATATCCAAGCTAACACCACTTTAAGTAATTTTGAGGCCAGTTTATTTAAACCACTGCAATGAAAACAGCCTAAGCTAAATCAACATACACCCCTTCTCCAACTGCTTTAAGAATGTCTACACAAAAGATTAGAATGTCTACACAAAAGATTACTTATGTGCCTGAGACATGTCCACTTTTTACAACTGTATCAGCTAGCCTAATAAGAGATTTTATTTCTCCCTAAAAACCTTGCAGGTTACTTAGCAGCAGCTTATATATAAGTTGCTCTGTGACCAATGTAATTAATGAAGTATGTGTTCTGTACAGTTTGAATTTCAGAGTGATCTCATACGTGGATTCTCTGATATCTAATAAAGACTGAATTCAAGCTCTGTTTCCTGTACCCAGCAGCCCACCTTTCTCAACACTGCTGGAATTTTGTACATTTAAGACTTCTACCTTTTTCTCTAAATTTAGCTGCAATCTGCAACCAAGCACAAAAGCTGCTGGCATATACACACAGAAGTGTGTGACAAAAATGCTACTGAAATGATGTATATATGGAAGTTGCCTGGTTTTAATCTGAGGGCTTTGGCAAGACAAACAGAACATGGCAACCACTGACAAGCTTTTGGTGATTTTAGTCAGTGCTTTCTTTGTGTATATTTCCCAAAGAGGGAGAATCTTTTTGAGTTCATCAGCAAGAATAACTGAAAATAAAGGAAAATGCAGAGAAAGAAGCAAAGATGGAATATCTGGAGTAGGAAGGATTTATTCGTGCTGGCATCCTCCAGCATGTTTGGTGTTGTGGTTTAACCCCAGCTGGCAACTAAGTGCCACACAGTTGCTTGCTCACTTCCCCCCAGAGGGATGGGGGGAAAGAATTGGAAGGTAAGAAAACTTGAGGTTTGAGATAAAAACAGTTTAATAATTGAAATATAATAATAATAATAATAGTAAAGAAAAGGAAAATAACAAAGATAGAGAAATAAAACCCAAGAACGACAAGTGATGCAAACGAAAACAATTGTTTACCACCAGCCGACTGATGCCCAACCAGTCCCTGAGCAGTGGCACCACCCCCCACCAGCCTCCCCCCAGCTTTATATGCTGAGCGTGATGTCATACGGTGTGGGATTTCCCTTGGGTCAGTCGGGGTCAGCTGTCCCGGCTGTGTCCCCTCCCAACTCCTTGTGCCCCCCCAGCCTCCTCGCTGGAGCCTCCTTGCTGGTGGGGTGGGGGGAGAAGCAGAAAAGGCCTTGGCTCTGTGGGAGCACTGCTCAGCAATAATGAAAATATCCCTGTATTATCAACACTGTTCCCAGCACAAATCCAAAACATGGCCCCATACTAGCTACTATGAAGAAAATTAACTCTATCCCAGCCAAACCCAGCATATTTGGCTTCCAAAATTCTGTGCTGTTCCCCAATAGGCATGCAACATGACTGGATGTTCACCACAGGTGATAATCGCTATAGGACAATGTGTCCCAGACTTGAATCCCAGATGTTAGATATTACAGCAACATTTGCATATTTCTGAGCACTGTCCTCTTACAGAGACTGTATATAATGAAAAATGTGACATTTTTTGTACTTTTGTCGGAAGTGAGCTAATATATCCATTGAGTTTTACTTGTGTAATCCTTATACTCTCTGTCCTAGGAAGGTGGGATATTAAGTCACAGAAGACTATCTGTCACTGACAGATTTGCCTTTCCTCTTTTCCTTTGATGGGTAAAGAAGGGATGAGATACATTAATGTTCTGATTAATGTGTCTAATCCTTCAAATGCTTTTAATTAAGCTGAACTTTCAGTGCTGGTGATTTTCTAGAGTGATAATACAGAAACATACTCCCAAATTCAGGACTGCGCAAATCTCCAGGGCAACACCTGAAGTCCCTATTCGGACATGCACAACAAAACTCTTCAGTTTTACTAAACACACTGACTTGTGGTGAGGGCTGACCAGACTGGATCATTGCCCTCCACTCCCCTTACGCCTGGTGTCTGCTTAACATGCACAAAATTGATATATTTTTCTAACCACCTTGAGAGAGGATGCAATGGCATTTGCCTTAATCTGTTGCCAGTCCTTGACAATTATTTCTTGGTAATTTTTAGTCATGAGTTCCTTGTTAAAATTCAATGTCCACAGCCCAAACTTTCGATGGGCTAAGGCCATGTGACACTTACTAACCCTGAAAATCGGTTATTTGACTCTGTGAAGTTACTACAGCACTTTTACATCACAACACACTCAAATAATTAGATTTCTGATACATTCATAAATTCAAATCTGTAATTTAACTACAGTGAATATTTTTCAATATTTCCTGTTTCAGAGAATCTCCTTCCTGGTAAACTTACTTACACTTTAAAGCACTTTGTGAATTCTGAAAGGGCCTCGATAAAAGAAGCACTCAATTAAAAGTTCAAATATTTTAAAGAAGTTTTTGTAGCACTTTATCATATGTTTTAGGAGCAGAGACAGGCAAGGAACTACCTGCACAGCCACATTACAGGCTGTATAAAGTTTTGACAGAAGTACGAAATGGGGACAAAGAGTGATGGTCACAGTTACTGCAGGGAGAGGTAAAAGGAGTGGTGGTGAAGACCAGGGAAGGATTAACAGATTCCCAGCAGAGAGGTACAAGCAACAAACAAGAGCTTAGAGCTATTGATCACTCACAACAATATCATCCAGACAAGCTTCATTCTCATGACTTAAAATTTCAAAATTGTTCTTTGAAAACGTCTTTGATGCTTAATTCAGTTTCCTAAACTTTTTTCATACTTGCCAACTACCTAGTTACTTTTGTTTCTGAATAAACTAAAATTAAGAGGCTATAGTCACATACTGACATGTTCTGGATGCTACTTTACAATGAACAAAATCTGATGTTTGTTTTTTCTTCCTGTTCGTTTGTTCTTTGTGCCCCTTCCCCTCCTCCTGTCTGTTGTTTGGGTTCCACCTTTACTTCTAGTTTGTGATAAAGCTATTTATCAGGATCATACACTGCTTTTCAGCAATGTATTTCAAGAATTACTGAAAACATTCACTGTGTATAGTCAAAATATTAGACAGAAGGTTAAACAAGAGCAACCTGGACAGGAGAGACAGATTAGCCCCCTTAAACTTGAACCCTAAATGCCAAAGGCTATGCTTACAGTGCATGTTATGCTGAGATTTGACCTTAGGCTTTCACTAGTACCAGCTACTGACCCACTGCTGTCACACCTGCACCTAAACTCAGATCTGAGCTGGAATTAGTAGTATCATCACGGTGTTAAGTCAAACCACAGAGCTGTGTTTATTAGTCTTTTTCATTTTTGTGAGGTCAGTGGAGACAAAAGCACCTTCAGGTGACAGTAGGCAGCCCACTTCAGTTGAAGCATGGGAGGAGAAGGGCTCTGACCAATTCTGCTGCTGGCTGAGAAGCTGATGGTGAGAAGGTGCCCCTGGGTGCACCTTCTCACCTTTACAGAGAGGAAACTGGTGGCCATTTCAGGTGTGAAGTGGTGCTGTTAATTTTAATCTACGCTTTGAAATGGCAAGAAGCACTTGAGCACACTTTAGGGGCAGCTTCAAAACATCTTCTCCTAGATGTGACACCCTGCAAACAGTGAAGAAGAGCATGTCAGAAAAGGTTGCCCACTGCGTGGCCCAGAGCAGGGGACACATTAGCTCAGCATCGGCACTTTCCCAGTCTAAACCTCAGGTGAGTAATGACACAAACCTGCCACTCACTCCAGCATGACATGGTAGATAGACACACAAAAAAAATTCAGGCTGCCTATTTTCATGCATCACCCTCCCTCTGACAGCCCCTAAAATTGATATATATGTCCTTAGAAATGTTTTGAGAGTTGACCCAAAAAGGCAAACGCCTACAATTACTTCTGATTTTACTCAGCAGTTATCTCATGAAAAACCAGAAGAGTCTCAAAGAGGTAACACTTGAACAGCAGCTCTTAAACCTCCCAGGTGAAGGTCCTAAGAGGAAGGTGAAATATTTTGAACCTGTATCTTCCACTTTTTATATTATCTTTCCATATCTACACTCCTTACTCTATACAGAAGGGCTTTTTCCTCACACAGCTTTCCCAATTCACTCTGATTCCTTGTGGAAGTGTCTACCAACTGAGTATATGAGGTCTGGGAGGACTACTTGGATACTCTGAGTTAAACCTGATGGAACAGGCATCAGATTTTTAAAAGGGCAAGAAAGCATTTGGGACACCGAGACTGGAGGTTTGAATAGCTTGAAAGTGCCTACGCAAGTCAAAATCTCAATCAGCCAGCACAAACAACAGAATCAATCACTAGATGGCCTCAAGAAATAAAACTGTATAGACAAGGATACTAAGTCTCACAGTGTACACTTCAGAATGTAGTATGATAGTATCATGATGGACTGCAGACCTTGTTATTGCAGACATTACATTTGTCGCAATTACTTTATGCTTATTTGTAGGTTTTAATCCCTTAGTCCATCTTTTATTCATAAGGGAATAAATTGTTATGGAATTAGTCAATCTATCTTGACACTTATCTGGTAGAATTACTCAGTTTCAGTATTCTTTATTAGAATAGTTTCTCACAAGTCCCAATAGCATCTGCTTAAGTATACAACTGCAGTTGTCTAGCAGTGAAGGTTCTGAGGTGGCTTTTTTAAATTATTTATTTTTTCCCTGTCAATTCTGTTAAAAACTTCACAAACAAAATACGTGTTCGTGAATGTCCTGAAAATACACCGAGTGAACACTGATTCTCCTGCAAGATACTTCTCAACAGTGATCCAGTGAGAAATATCTTAATATAAGACACGAGTTCTTTGCATCTGTACCCTCTAATAAGAAAAAGACTCAGGAGGGATTTGCCATGGATCTGTGTCGTCACCAAACATACAAAAGGTTCTCAGCAAGTTGTAGTGACCTCACTACAACCTCTGCCCCTTCCTACAGCAAAGTTGTATCAAATTTACCAATAAAAGATAACAGCAGAGAGGGTGGCAGTAAGAAACCCTTTGAAACAGCTACTGACAGGTGATTTCTCTCCATTGCAAATCTTCCTCCAACCTTTTTTCCCAGTTTCAGTGATGTTACAATGGGAAGTGCTGTAAGACTGATAAGGCAGCCAACTTGTTTTAGAACTGAGAATTTCACTGAGGTCTGTTTCAGGGCTGTTGAAGTCTTCAAGGAAGTCTCTTAAGTATTCCTGAAGTGAAGGACATTTAAACCTGAATGAACCTGATTGAAGTCCCAATTTTTGTTCTGTTAGGTAGTACCTACGTACATCTATAAAGACATATATCTATATACAGAATATCCATATATAGAGATGCATATGTGTGGTTTTGTGTGTGTGCATACACTTATATGACCTGGAAATAACTTATGAGAATCAAAAATTAGGAAAATAAAAGTTCAGTATAATAATAACTGATAGACAGTATTCTCAGAAACTGTTAGGCAGCAGGCCACAATGCATTAATTAATACCCCTGATGGACATTTAAAATGCTCCAGGATGAATGAAACGTCAGGGATAACATCGGTGAACCATTTATCTGAGATCTTTGCAACTACAGGAAATTATGAGTTCCATGATAAAATAATACGGAGTGAAACACTGAAATAAAAAAAGGATAAGCAGACAGCCCAATTACAGTTAAAAAGATCAAGATGACTGTACACTGTGCATGTAGCTTCTGGAAAATCCTATTCTTTATATATAAAAAGTACCATTAAATGCTTATGTAATTAGGTAGTTGTTATAAATTTAGTAAAAGGAAATTTTACTTTTTTTCAGACTAATGTGTATACCCAGAAAGCTTCTTCAAAAGTCACAATGAGAACAGTGCCAGACACACTTAGCATATGTGATGATAGCCACATGATGAGGACTGTGGTCAGAAATACAATTTATTACAGTGAATTTAGCATTTCAGCTAAAACTTTGCATGGAACTAGCTAGAAATTTAAAAAAATATAATAAATTTTGTAGTGTCATCATAAATGTAAACCATCGTTACTGTAATAAAAAGGAAGTTATAAGAATTAGAAATACTGTATTGTATATAAAACTAATTTATTTCACTAGAAACATAGTATTTCAAAGATTTGGTGTAAATAAACAAAGAATAGCAAAAATAAGTCTTTGTTTTCCAGTGCTGATTTAGTGGAGTAATCTAGTAGTTCTGTACTTCACCAAAACAGGACAACTTCAGTACTATTTACTAACCTGGACCTGGATAATAATTAGTGAGCTTATATTATGTGTATTGTGCTATTACTTCAGAGTCCCTGTCACTGATCACTGCCCCATTAAGCAAATTGCTACTACTGAGTACAACAGCAAAATTAAATAGAGTTCCTGTCAAAAGTCATTTATCTGTCACGCATGCTTCATAACTGGTTTTGCAATTGCTACAGCCACGAAGTCAAGGTTTCTTTTTCAATCTGGTATGTACCCTTGATGCTGCTGTAATTAGAGTATTGATTTTACACCATTGAGGAATGTACCATGGCTCTTATTGATTTCAATGAGTAAATCAAAAAGACATTTCCTGTTGTAGTAGGTCTCTAAAATGACTAAAAATACAGTAAAATTCTTGATATAAAAACCATGCGGCAGCTATAAACAGCTATAAAATCAGTCTAACATATTAACTATTAATTTAATAGAGGCTGAAGGATTTTTTATCCTTCCCTTTTCCTTTCCTCTAAAAACAGGTTACTTATTTTAAATATAGACAAGCACAAATAGAAAAGGTGTAATCTCAAGAAAAAAAGCCAAAAAATCCCTTACTTTCTCTCTTTATAATTCAAATAAATAAATAAATAAATAGCGCAATACCCTGGTAGAGAAGCAAACAGACGTTAACACTAGAAAAGGACAGCAATAAAGGTCTCTGAACTTCAGTTACCTCCTAGTAAGCCTCACAAAGCCCACAAAATAAGCACAGGTCTTTAAGTCAGTGCAGGAGCTCAAACTTCTTCCTCTGTAAGAAGTCACACTGGCTATTGGTGGAAGTAAGGATCTATGGACCCCTGGACCCAAACCAGAACAAAAGTATAAAAAAACCCCAACTAAATTGACACTAAATACCAGTCTTTGTGAAACGACTCTCAGGTAGCCAAAACCAGGTTTAAACCAACTTCTAACTATCAAATATAAGGCAAAGGCTTTTCCTGGGAGCATGTCCTTTCTTGAGTCTTTTTCTGGACTACAGGTTTCATCCAGTATAACAATTCCTGTAAATAATATCGCAACACCTAGTTTTAAAATATATTTCAATATGACTGAGTCAAAGAAGACATACCCAAGCTGAACTTCTTCATGTGTAACAGTTGGTACTAGTAGTTCAGAACAAAAACTGTGTGCTTTAATGGTTGTACAGGTACCACCACCATTATAACTCCTTATTTCTTCCCCTTTGTAAGGAATTTCATCATATTGTTCAAGGCAATACTACTACTTTCTCTCCAGCAGTGAATGCTGGACAGAAACATCCTCTCTCATGAATCAAGCTTAGGATCAGACGCTTCACAAACAGGCACTCTATATTCAGGAGTCCTAATAAACTCAGGAGTTCTTCTGTATTCAGGAGTCCTGTTCAGGAACCCTAATAAAATAAATGAAGCTCTGTGTGTCTGTGTGCAGGAGCAGAGGGAGCTGCTTATGTGGACATCTTTCATTCTTTCATTCATGCCAGCTGTGTACACACCAAACAATTCCAAACTCATTTATATTATTTCCTTTAATAGTCCTAGGAATATTCCAGGTAAAATTGATTTCATAGTCAGTTTTTCACTAACGTGGGCCATCTGTTCCTCATAAACAAACCTCACAAGAATAAATTTCCTCCAAATTTTAATTTACACCTTTCAAAATGCCAGGATTTTCTAGTTCTGGGAACAAATATAACGTGGTATCTTTAGGAAGAAAATTACTGCAGAGCCTTTACCTGCTTAGGGTAAAGAACTCAAGGACAAGTACTGCTACTGAAGGCAGTAACATGAGTTCTTATAGGAATAAGAACCAATTTAGGGGTTGAATTCACTAATAACACATAAGTTCCTCCCTGAAAATATGCAAAAATGGTGCTCCGGGATCTCTAGTGGACTCTGTGGCATTCTGCACCAGCTTCAGTTTCAGAATGCCTTGACGGTATGGTTGAATGGAAAGCACACCATAGCAGACATATAAGCATAAGCATAAACATACACATATGTATATACATACGATTGAGTTCTGAGGTCAGAACTTGCCTTGCCTTTGAACCCTGTTCAAAAAAGAACAGTATTTAATCATTGAATGTGTCATGTATCACTGGTAAATGAAACATTTCAAAACTGCCACATACATCTTCTGCTATTACTTTTACATTTGCAGAAATATTGGCCTGTTTTCCTCCTCCCTATATTTATTCCAACTCTTCTCAGTACACTACCTTCTTGACATATTAGGAGTAAAAAATCCTTTATTTATTTGCTAGGCAATCTGGTTGTGAGTGTGATGACTGACAGATCACCTTAGTAGACTAGAAGACTTTGCTGGGTTGCTGCCTCAAACAATGAATCTCAATCTTTCTCTTCAATTTTTTTTCCATTTCTCATTATACATTACTGCAGTCATATTACTATTAAAAGGTTTGTGTCTTATGTTAATGTGGTAGAAATAAAAAAGCTTGTGATTTCCTGCCTCCAGAACAACTTGATATAATTATAGGCTTATAATTCATGGTTACTGATACATTATCTTTCCATTTTCATGTTGTCTTCATGCATGCAGATTTCTATTTGGGAGACATATACTCACAGTTTCAATAGCCATGGGGAGTTTTTGAAGCAGAAGGCGGATATCAGTTTTACATAAATATAATTATTCCTCACATTATGTACTAAAACAAATTTCCAGCTGTTAGCATTATGTGAGTTCTTGGACTCTCTCATGCGATTGTATCACACTGAATTTCTTTTTGAAAGCATATCTACTTTAGGCTCTTCTTGGTGTACAAAAAGACTAAGAAGTAATGCTATCAGAAATTTGCTGTAGTGATATATTTCCCTAAGTTGCAGGTAAAGAATATCATGTAATTTGTAATGATAAACACAATAATGAATGCATACAGTAGTCAGCTATTACCAGCAGTAATTGGTGCACCTTTCATCTCCTGTCAAGCAGAGTGGTGTGGATTAGGACCAAAAGGCAGCTATCAGCTCTCTCATTTCCGGACTCAAACAAAAGGAAAAGAGGTGCCTGTCTGAGCTGATAGCTTTTGGCCCTTTGATCAGGCCCTATCAAAAGTCATCCATAGTAACCTGATTTCTCGTCAATGGGCTACTGTCTTTGATGTAGGTAAAGTCCTACTGCAAATCGCATTTATGAAGGGAAAACACCAAGACATAATCAAGAAGGAGTATAATTACCAATTCACATGGAAAGGTTGCTTTGGCATCCTACTTTCTCTGAGAGAGGCAGTAAATAAATTTTACTAAGATTATTGAAAAGATATTTCTGTAAACAACCTGCAACACAGTCCTTCGGAAGATTGTGTTTGCCCTCCCCAGTGTAACAGGAACTTAGGCATGGTTCAGTGTTAATGAAAGGTCCAAGCAAAATAACAGAAAATCAAATTTACTCTTGAAGGAGGGGAAAAATTTCCCTGCTTGGAAAGAAAGTGTATTTGGAAAATTTTACTTCTAAGTAGTTAGGCAAATGAAGTAAATTTCGGAGCAAGACTTCTCAAGTTTTACATTCTTCCACCATAAATCTCAGATATCAAGTACAGACATTTAAAATGTGTGTCAGTCATTTTTCATTTTATTAAAAGTTTTGCCAGGAATTATTCTTCAATGTTGATATTACTGTTACGGCGGACTGCAGAAACAACTTCATCACACATTCAGGAATGCTAAACAACATTTTAGATGATGTAAATAACAGTTGGAGCAAGTACAGTGAACCCACCCATATACTATTATTATAAGGAGACTTTTGATATAAACCTGCCAAAGTCTTCCTCTCAATTTCACAGACATATACTATAAATTTAATATAATAGCCAATATTCCCCTCATGACAAACAGATACTCTGTATTTTCGGAAAAAAAATCCACAGTGGAAGAGTACTGCACTGTATTTTGCTCTGTGCCCAGTACTTTTTTAATAATCCAACCTCAAAAGACCTTGGTCTATGACATCATAAATAAAAAACTTTTTGAAGTGTCTAAATACTTAGAGAGGTAAATAATATCCAGCTCAGTCCAAACTGTTGAATAAAACATCTATTACAGTTGAGGAAATGTGATAGAGGTGCTACTGTAGTCTAGCATCCTAAATTTAATTATTATTTGTTCGTTTTCACGGTTACATTATAGTGTGATGTACGGCAAATTGTACAGAGCAGAACAGCCCTTGTAACATTAAGAAAGCATTTCTGTGCTAGGGAATAAGTTAGCCTGTATAAAATTCCTAAATTTTAAATAATTATATAACCATCTAGATACAAATAATATAAAGTAAAAGAGCAGAACTCCAACTCTATCAAAGGAGAACAGAATTTTGAATTGATTTTGAGAGGGCTAAGATTTCAGTTGAAATTCACTTTTGGATTATTTTAAAAATGTATTAAAAGTTAATCTAAATTAACTAATTGAAATCTTCATGAGTTCACTGAATACTCATGAATTGTTCAATTTTCCCACTTCAGATATTCGTAAGATAAAAATAAGATAAAAAATAAAGTAGATTTTTTTTTGCATTAGAGGCATTTTCTCGGTCCTCATCGTTTTTTTCAAATCTGTGAGAATGGAAAAAAATTTACATTTGTGTTATGTTCAAGAGCAGATAATCTATTTGAATACGGCCCTAATTTGTTTGAAGAATTGGGAAGAGTTCACTGTCCCAACATCATGTGTACCTGTTTTTGAGGCTCCTGCTCCTTGTGGTACCCTCACGGTGAGGGAGATACAGGCAGAGGCGGGAGATACATAGCTGAAGGAGAGGAGCAGAGTTTCTCCAAACGCATCACCTGCACGGGGGAGACACTGGGAGAGGACATGTACAGTGAGCTCGGTGTTTGGTATAGAGGGCTTCTGGCCCCCGTGAGTGGTATGACCTCTCAAAAACAACTTGTTGTATGTGCTGAGGCTTAGAAAGAGGACAGCCTGCAGCTGAATACTGCCCTGAGTGATTTTCTTGTACTTGTTCTCACTAAAGAAAAAACAAAGGGGTGTGAATATAAATAATGGATGCTGAGGATCCAACTGACAGTGGCAGCAGCTGTGATATTTAAGGTTAAGTACAGGATAATTTTAATAGTGTTTGAAATTGCTTTAAAAGGTGTTCATGTACGTATCTAGGTATTTAAAGATATACAAGGCTAGAAGATTGGCATCCTCCAACAACCCAGTTCTCTTCTCTGAATACAAGTCAAATATTTAAATTAATCTATTAAGATATATTTCTTTTCTAAAAGTCAATAATATTCTATCCATTGAGCTCAATGGACTGATATCAAGCTCTTATATAGAATCATAGAATCATTCAGGTTGGAAGGGATCTTAAAAATCATCTAGTTCCAA
>NW_010972653.1:8388900-8428763 GCF_000737465.1 Haliaeetus leucocephalus
GACCACAACTCTTTGAGTGTGACCATCCAGCCAATTCCTTATCTACTGAGTGGTTCATCCATCAAATCCATGTCTCTCCAATTTGAGACAAGGATGTCATGCAGGACAGTGTCAAATGCTTTGCACAAATATATATATTTGTGCAAAATATATAGCTAAACTCATTTCCAATAAATAGTATGGCTGAGACTTAGCCAGGTTTGTCTCTCTCTGTATGTACTTCTCTAACAGTGTCCCAGCAGGCTTTGCACCATGTAACACCCAGACATGTAATTCATACCTTCAGTTTCATGCTATTAAAACATGTGCTCTGCACCATCATCTTCATGTTATCTGAGACACACTAAACTGTCATATTTTCATCCAGGGGCCAAAATGGTGCAACATGGAGCTCAGTATGAACTTATAGCCAAGTGCTGTGCTATTCAGTGTCTGCTTTAGGACAGGCTTTCCCTAAGCAATGTGGATGGGAGCCAGTTGATGAATGCTAACTGTGTTGCAAGTGGTGTTTCTTTCGTCTGGAGGAAATTTTGGATCACAGGATGCCTGTAAGTAAAAAACACCCAAGACATATAGCAATTGAATTTTTAAAAGATGCAGTCACATTCTTTTCCTGTAATGAGGACATAAACATGGTGATGGTTATGATTTTGTGAGAATCTGTGTATTATTCACAGTTTAAGAAGCTGTATTGAAAAAACAGAATGACACAATTTAGTTGCACTTTTGAAAGATCCCAAACCACCTACATCCCCATATAACAAGTGACACATAGAATATTTTGTCATACAGTATCTCACATGTTTTGTTTTTTTTAAAAGACAAAATTATTTTTCATGTGGAATGGACTGGAGATACCCATCAGTCCTTATCTGACTTGCTCAGATCCCATTAGAGAATACAGGGCTGGAGAATAAGAACAGCACATTTGCTTACAGTCCTGTCATTTTTGGCATTTAAAGGGCTAGCTTAGATGCTTAATTGCTGTTTTGAGGATGGTGGACTACCATTGAACACCTTGTATTTATTTGCTTATAGAGATTTAAAAATGTTAGCTATTTGGTTTAATTTTGATTTAAGAAGAATGCTAATCCATATGAGGTATCTACAGCTTGATTAATATAATGAATTCTACTGGGTGATGTTGATTCACTTATTGAATTAGATATGCATTAGATACATATTTAATTGAAAATCTCAGTATATGCTACAGCATATGCAAGGGGTGCTATTTTTTTATTGATATAAATTGCTTGCTGATTTTTCTTAAAATACTTAAATAAAAACTTTAGACATAGCTTCAGCTTCTCATTTCCTTGGGCTTTCTGCAAGTTCATCTTCCCCAAAAGCCAACCAAGGACATTGAGAAGGATGGGATAAAGTGTAAGGATGGGATAATCTCTCACTTTCTGACCTGTTCTACACAGAGATTGAAAGGTGTTAGTTTTCATTTGCCTCCTACTATCCAGCTGTTCTGAAAGAGGAGGGAATGGGTTCAGGACCTGAAGCGCTAGTGTGATTTCTGTATAGAGGGGCCAAGTAGCTGGAGATTATTCTAAACTTCTGGCTTGTATTTTTTGTTTGAGGTGTCAGCATTGCAGCTGTATCCTGTCCTCTTTCTAGCTTAGCAAGATGGTTTTGAATTCACTCCTGCTACAGCCAAAATCACCGGACTGATGTATACACTTCATTAATTGAGTAAGAGTATGCTTTTTTAGACAGCTAGCATAATTCCAGGACCCTGACACTGACAGAGTAAGGACTAACTAAAGAGAAAAAAACACCAAACAAAGAGTTATAGCTATTGTCAGATACGCAAAAATGGTTGAGAGATAAAGGGTTAGCATACTGGAGAAATGCCAGTGCAGAAGTCTGACATTTTATAACACATTCTGGCACACAAATTATAAATAGACCACATAAAGAAGCAGACACCAGCAGAGATGGGTGCATACCTTATGCACGGACTCTGGTCTGCTCATGTTGTTGTCCCCCTAGGAAACAGTGTTGAGGCTTTCAGGAATAGGACATAGCCAGAATGTAGTCTCTTTAGAGTATATCTATCAACTTCAGTGAGCCAAGGCACTTCTCAGCATGTATAAGCAAGATAATTCTGTGGTAAAGCCCCTTGTTTAAATTCTAGGCCTCAAAGGAACCATTTACTGTGCAGATCTCATCAATTACCTTCAAAACTACTGCCAGTCTTTTCATTGTTTTCTGCTAGGTCTAGATGACTGTGTCATCCCATATTCCTGTATTTTTCTCATCTAAAATCAGGTTGTCAGTAGATTTCAAAAACATTCTGCCACATGTGATTTTGACAGGATGACACTTAGCTCTAACAGAACCCTCATGGCTTTAACCCTAAATCTGTATGTTAAAGGTGTAATGAGACTATGAAAGGCCAGAGGAAGTTAAGAACCTGTTTCTGATCTCCCTTAACACCACTTGTATCCTGTGTAACTGTTGACTTTAGAGAAATTGTTCCCAAGTTGCAATTGCGTAAACAGAAGTACAATTAGACTCTTAATACCTGGGCTTTGCAGAAGCATACAAGCTATATTTTATCTCTCCTCTATTAATTCTCCTGTGTTAGCTAAGTAACACATTCACAGGGCCATGCCAGTCTCACTGATGATACTGATGCATAAACAAAGTAGATGTTTTGGCAGAAAACCTTAAAAACTGAAAAAAGAAAATTTTGAGTCCTATCCAGCTAAAAACATCCGTGGTCTTCAAGGTTATGCAAGGCCCTGAAGACTACAGATACTGGCTGTTCAACAGGCCAAAATATTCAGAGACAGGTTGGCCTCCAGTGTAAGGTCAAATAAAAGTGTCTCTGTGTGTGGTGGAGAAAGTTTAGTAAATATGATGGAAATAAATCTCAGAAAACTACTTGTTGCCTGATGACCCAGCTGAAATTAGAGACTCTGTGCTCGTCACTGTAAGACAGAGTATCACCATATCTTGGGTCATTATACAGTTAAGATACATAATAACATAGCCAAGAACTTCAAAAATTTTAGAAGTATTTATTCTCACAGCATCCCCATTAGGCATAGGAACCCAAAAGAAGGCTTCAAAGCCCAAACTTATCACACCTACCTTGAGGCATTTGTCTGGGATAATGAAGACAGAAACCTTAACACCCAACAGTCAGTGGTTCAGCCCATCTAAATTTCACTGGTGCTGTGGAGGTGTTTTTTTCTCCATTAACAATCTAATCTTCCTTTAGGAAGATTATGCTAAGCTTTTAAATTCAGGGTCATAACTGAAGTGCCTAAATTTAATGGGAGGAATGCAGACATCAGTGATTTTCCCCTGACTTAACCAGCTATAGGAGAGGTTATAGCAGAGCAGGAGTGACAGTCAGATCTCCTAGGTCTCAGGCCTTAATTGCCGAAATGTTCTGCCATTCATCTTCCATCTAGACACAATGCGGAGGGTCAAATGAGAACAGAAACGTTGAGCCACTATCCTAAGATGACCCACATCCCCTATGTCTCCTACATGTATTCTGCTTGTTTTCCTGTTTCCCAGCAGTGCCCCATCCATGAATTGGTATTTCTCATATTCTGTCCAATGGTTGAAGCTTACTTGTTCTTTTTACTTCTTATTGCCCAACCAAGGCCACATAGTCCAGCGGAAGCCACAGCATCTCTATCAGGGAGATGCTGGAATCTTCTTTCACAGGCAATCATTTGTGTCCAGACTTTCCTTCAGGTTCTAAGGAGTCTCTCTCTCTTCTTGAAACAGTAACACAAATGTGAAATATTCCCATGTCTCTCTGTGTGTGATGAGTTTGTTTTGGTGTGTGTAATAAAACAGTTTTGTAATTATTTTTAATATAAGAATGTTAAGTGCCATGGATAGCGAAGAAATGCATTTTAAGTGTAAGAAACATAGGAAAGAGTTTGGTATCAACACTTACTCTCTATGCTCCAAACTCCCATGCTGGTAGGCACCTAGTCATAGCAGAACAGAATTTGCAAAGGGAGCATTTATTCTTTCATTCCAGGCTGCTATAAGCTCCCTATTGGTTGTAGAGGTAGCTTACATCACTTCCTTACATTTTTCCAGATAAATGGTATTTATCTCATCTAACTCAGGCTTCTAATATTCATCTCATTAAGTCTAAACTAGTCACTCTACGTGCTGTACTCATCAGCCAGGAATGGACATTTGTAGGTGGCAATGCATCATTGCCTTGTTTTTAAATCTACGTTGGGATGTTGTCTGCAAATGTCTGTATCTTTTCAGGTCTATATAGGGACTACAGGGTAGAGTGCAATCTACCCCAGTACATCATAATCTGGACCTCAGGCATCTGTACAAAGCAGAGGAGACATATGGAAACATAAACAGAGCACCATAGATCATTGTTATTTGGAAAATTGACTTAGTTGAGCTGCCTCATCTGTACCTGCTGAGGACTTACAGATTGTCTCAAGTGTCTAGCTGAACAAAACTGGATAGCAAAAAAGACAACACAGGACTGATCAGAGTATACTGTCAGATACATCAGGTATTGATATTTCAAATGTACCAAGACCTTTTTCCTTGGAAAAATATAAGTAGAACATTGAATCTCACAACCCTAGATGGAGGAGTCAGGAAGTAAAGAAAGGATGCCAATCCTTTTACCAGATTCTTGTCCACTGACTTGAACAAAATGAAGATTTGTGTTGATTCCTAATGCATTTTTAATATGCACATTTCTTCAGAAAGAAAATATGCTGGGCAACTGCATGTTATGTAAGACACACACATCACAACTAAAGATTTGTTTGTCCTAAAAGCAGGATCTGGATCAGCTGAGAACTGAAAAGTGTAAAAACAGTCAATAGTTTTCTAATTAACATATTTATGGGATTACTGGAGCCCAGAAAAACTACTGGGAATTTGAACAGTACAGATTTGATCAGGGAAATAAAGTTTCATTGTTTGTGTGGCTGTAGTTATTTACAAAAGCCTTTAAAGACACATTTCTCTATTTCTTCTGAAGCTGCCTATCCTCATAACACTTATAACTAGTTTCATGTCTACCTGTTCATTTGATATTGTACTTCTGATTAGTCAGGACAGAACTCTTAATTACCCTAAAACATCTTACTCTGAACAAGGGCTCAGTGATTTCTTCTAGCAAATTTTTTTTTTAAAGCTGTGTTTACTAAGCTAGAAATGTTAAAAATGTAGTTGTGCTACTATAGGTAGCTACTACAGGATCACTGTTTTAAATATTACTGTCATCAATTTCAAACAAAGTATCTTGAATCAGAAAACTTGAAATATCCTACCTACTACTCTCCATTTATGGCAGACTGTCAACTTCTATTCAGCCATACAAACAAAACGGTAGAGTTCTTAGTTTATTATTCAGCTGTAGAAATACAGAGAGGCTGAACAGTTGAGTCACAGGATGGGAACCCACTTCTCTAGAAAACTAACCTGTGCCTAACGTATAGGAACTTCATGCCAAAACTCAGAAAAAAAGTGGTTTATGTCTATACATGGGTCCTTAAAGAGTTCCAATATCCTCCTAAAGCAATGCTGTAAAGCAGATTGAGTTTCTGAAAGCGATTCAAGTTCTGTACTTCAGTTCTGATGCAAGAAAGCAAGGCAAGCTGCTTTCATGCAAAAACAAAAAGGAATGGAAGGTCAGACTTCTGAATTAACATAATTTTTGACATCATGATTAACATCATGATTATTAATATGAAGGGGAATAAAGTATCATTCTTTTTGAAGTCAACAGTTCCTGTAATGTTTTTACTGAAATGATAGCTGTACCACCCAAAAGCTATGAAAGTGTGCGGTGATACTCAGAGTCTCTCAAATCTTCTGCTAAAACACAACTTTGAAGGTCATTGAAGGACATTGTTCTTTTGCCAAGATGGAGAGAGAGAGAGAGAACCTGGATTATGGTCTCTTCTCTTAGAGTCTCCTTGGGCATTTTCTGTTTAAGAGCCACTGGTAAAACACTGTCATGCTTTAAGCCCGCCGACACCATGAAGCCGCTCATTCACTCCTGTCCCCCTGCCCCCAGTGGGATGAGGAGGAGAAAATATAAAGAAACACTCATGGGTCAAGACAAGGACAGGGAGGGATCACTTAAAACACCTTCCCCCCACCTCTCCCTTCTTCCTGACTCCCCCCCAGTGGCAATTTTCTCTCCCTCTTCCCCGTCAGTGGTGCTGGGGGACGGGGAATGGGGGTTGGGGTCAGTTCCTCACACGTTGTCTCTGCCGCTCCTCCCTCCTCAGAGGGAGGGCTCCTCACTCTTCCCCTGCTCCCCCGTGGGGCCCTTCCCATGGGATGCAGTCCTTCATGAACTTCTCCAGCATGGGGTCCCTCCCACAGGAGACAGTTCTTCACAAACTGCTCCAGCGTGGGTCCTTTCCGCGGGCTGCAGTCCTTCAGGCACAGCCTGCTCCAGCGTGGGCTTCCCCCTGGAGTCCCGGCCATCTTGGGGGGCATCCATCCCCCTGCTCCGGCGTGGGCTCCTCTCTCCCCGGGCTGCAGGTGGGCATCTGCTCCCCTGCTCCCCTCCATGGGAGGGCTCCTCCCACTCCTCCTCCCCTCCTTCTTCACTGACCTCAGGGTCTGCAGAGGGGTTCCTCTCATATTCCAATACCCCTACTCACTGCAGGTTCCCCTTCTTAACTCTGTTCTCCCAGACGCGCTACCACCATCACTGACGGGCTCGGCCTGGGCCAGAGTCGGGTCTGACTTGGAGCCAGGGAAGCTTCTGGCAGCTTCTCACAGGAGCCACGCCTGTGGCCCCCTCCCCTACTACCAAAACCCGCCACACAAACCCCAAACAGACACATAAACAGCTTTAGGAAGTGGGATAGAGGCTAGAATTCCTCCACTGCTTCAGTACAGACAGTGTTTAGAGAAGTTTTTGGAAGACTGGACATCATATTCAGACCACTTTGGGGAAAAAAATGAGGAAAGACTAAAACCCAGATCTTCTCTTTCCCAAGCATTGTTTTAACTTTTTATATTTGCACTATCTCTTTTGTGGTTTCTGAATAAATGAATGGGTGTTCTGGAAGCTAAGAGAACAGGTGTTTATTGTGTCTCAGTTCTAGACCTAACAGTTTTCACTAGCTGCATGTTGAGCGTCTGCTCCCCAGGAGCTCTGCAAAAGATACATAACACTAAGGAAGCCTTCATTTGATTTGGGCTCTCTAACTTCAGAGGCACCTGCTTTTTTCCATGGATTGCCCTTGACCATAAAGACCGATCACCTAACTCAGGCTGAATGACCAGAACAGGTTGTCTATTTTTAGACAGAGAAATAAGCTACCTTCTGAAAAGAAATGATCTGAAACAAGCCCAACAGTGAGTAATGAAAAGATGCTTTTAAAGTTTCTCCTGGCCAGAAGACTATTTCTCACCCTAATATCCTTTGACTTAGCCACTTTGAACCCATGAATTCATCACTTACAGACTCAACTATGGGAGCTCTTATGTAAGAATGAAGCCACCCACATAAAAAGGTTCCAGCTAATGCAAGCACAGCGACCCATAGATTTAGTAGTACAGCCTACACAGTATACACAAAGCTTATTTTAACCTTGGAAAGCTGGCTTCCTATGGCTCACCTCAGACTCAACAGCATCCTGTCCTGAAATCCCTCCCAGCGTGATTCTCCAATTCTCCGTCCATTCTCCAGAACTCGGCTGCCCTTTCATTTCATATCCCAATTCACAGTCTCTTATTGTGAAGTCCTGAAACTTCCACAGTATCTGTGCCAATATGAGTCTAACCAGATAAATATCTCCAAAAGCTGGTCAGCTTTTATAGGATTTAGTGAATCACCTGTATGAAATTTCAGAGACATAAAAACCTGTTGAAAGCAAGATTTGAAGGATACTTCACAGACTTTATAGTGAGCGCACACCATTGTGACCCTTTCCAGCCTGTTTTCTGTAACTCCTAGAAGATTTCCCATGAATTCCTTCATCAAGTCTGAAACTGAGGAGAGATGTAGGGAGGGAAATATAGTGAAATACATTATATCCAACACAGTGAAGGATCATACTCTGCTAATTCAAAAAGTACCATAAAGTTAGTGAAGGTTCTGATTTATACATCTCATGCAAAAGGAAGAGTGCAAATCTCATCAGAAGTCTCAACCAAATTTAAAGTTCCTGTTTGAGGATTAGAACTGTTTAGATTTCAAGTTACTTTTTGTTAATATGCTGTGCTGTGATGAAAGTTAATGTAAAAGTCCCTGTATCATCATATTATAGTAGATTCCACAAATAAAACATGACAGAAAAGAACACAAATGTTTCTAATATAGATTAACAAAATGGGAAAACACCACCAACTCGGCTTCAATATTCATCAGATTAAAAAAAATAATCAGTTGTTTCCCCCTCAAAACACTTTTTTCCAAAAGTGTATTTTTCTGAAAGAATTTATAGTAAGCCTGAAGGATGTTTAAAATTTTAGTCTGTGATTTCACCTAATCCCAGGTATTTTTGTAATTCTGTTTAGAAAGCTAAACTGTCTCTACCAGCACTTCTGAAAACAGATTCAATAAAAACACTTTCTGGCTTTCATATTCCAGGAACTTGTGAAAATCCCTTTTTTTTGAAGCCCTTTCTATTGCTCAAGTGGGAAAAGTTTGTTGGTGCTACTGCACCTTTTAAAATACTATTTCAAACTTGTTTATCATTCATGTGCAGGGTTAACTGTGTATTGGCCTCTCTTATATCAGCAAAGCTGAGTTACTCAATAACCAGCAAGCAGTATGCATGGAAACAGTCCCTTGAAATCATACTCATAGAGCAGTGGTACCTAATAGTATCTCAGTTTCCCTTCATTCCCATTAGTGATGGGATTTCACTTCTGATTGTACAGAAAAGTTCATTATTCCCAAGGCATCAAAAAAAAACCCCACAGAGTAAACAGCACATGGCCTTTGACCTGTGCTGGTTTGAGGAACGAGATGGATGAGCTGCCCTGTGAGGTTTCACAGACCTCACTCCAATTCTCATTCCACAGCAGAGAAAAGAAGTTGCTTCTCACTGTATCTGAGAATTTGAGCTTGAGAATGAGCCCTGAGCCCCTTTTTCCTGCTGCTAGGCTGGACTGTCCTCTTCCCATTTTCAACACAATGTTAATTTCACAATGTGTGTTTTAACCTAAAATGTTTATTCCTTCTTTGTTCCAGCCCATAGCAGCTCTTTTCTCTCTTTTGCTTTAAACTCTTCCTCCCTGACCTTCAGCCAAAATAGCTAAAGCTATTTGCCTTGCTCAACTTTTACTCCTTAGAAAGGCCAACAACATTTGAGAATTTGCCTTGCTTTTTTTTTTCCTAGCATGTTTTGCTGAAGTCTATGGTTTCCTGAGTCTATTTGGGAACTACCACTCATGAACACTCTTGTCCTGAACTGAAACCAGGAAATACTTTGAGTTGGGGTATCTAACTAATTTACTGATACGTAAAAAGATATCATTGATTTTAATGAAGAAAAAATGAATAGGAAATAGAAATATCAAACAACATTCATAAAGTTTAATAATGAAATTTTCCTGAAACAATGTTTAAGCTACTGTGAAAAGAAGCATGAATTAAAAACAAAACCATAACGAAATAAACTGGTCTGACACTGATCATGAAGCCACAATATCTACCAGCTTGTTTGACAAATCAACTATTTTCCATCTATTTGACTAATCTTTTAAATGATATGTCATCTATTTAATATAAGTATTAACAAATGATTCTGTAGTCAACAATAGTCCACAGCTTGGGGAAATCCCTGTTAAAAATGTATTAACAGGAAATAAATCAAAGCAATTAATGGTTCAACTATACAACAAAACATACTTAAAGAATGCTAAAGATGAAGAACATGGGCACTGTTTTGGATATCCAGTATTTTGCAGAGGATATTTTATTAATTAGTAAAACTTTAAATTTCCTTCACTGTGAATCTTTACAATGAGGCAACACTGTGTTGAAATATTTCAGGCAGATAGACATGGGACAGAAAAGTAATTTGATTTTTTATAAAATAGGCTGGGTTTTGTGTATCATTATCTGTGCTCATAGTACAACACAATTCAGTTCTACCCCTTCAAATCTAAAGTTAACCTGAGATTTCTACATGGATTCTGTCTGCCATAACATGAACTGAGCTCTTTTGCTTTCCTTCACATGGAAGCAGAGTTTTTTGGGGCCATGGTATCAAACTGTCAGCTGGTGAGTTTCAGAAAAGCAACACAGCCTTTGAAGTGCTAAAAAGTATTCTTGGAGGATGTAAGACATAATCCCACCTTCACTCTTCCCAAAAGTAGTTTCCCTACTGTGACTTTCTGCCACAACTCAATTTTCTCTAGATGTCCAGATCCAGAATAGTACAGACCCAGAACTGTACAGATCCAGCAAGGAGAGAAAAAAAAAAAAGACTTGAAATTATACGAAATACCGTCTGTGAGCAGCATGGAGAAGGAGAATGGGTAGTGTTTCTTTGTCTGAATTAGAACTGAGATGCATCAAAATAAACAGCTGAAAAATAAACAAGAACAAAATCCCCAAACAAAAATAGGTATTTCTTTACATGCTTAATAGTCCAACTGCAAGTCATTGTGGGTTTTGATAATTTACATACACTTACTGCGCGATTAGCCAAGTTCATGGATGAAGAGTCCATTATGGATATTACTGGTGGCCAAGAAATCCTAAAGACACAAATGATGAAGGCTGGGACAGTACACCTGGGAAGTAATGAGATATTCCTGCTACATTTTTATACTTTTCCTTAAGGATCTGCTTTCAGCCACTGTTGGGTGGGTGGAGGCTGGTCATGTCTTAGTGTGACTGCTGAGACCCTTCTGTTCTAATCAGACTTGTCTGACTGTTCCTTTAGGCCAGAAGGACAGTCATTCTCCCTCCACAGTCCCACCACAGGAGTACAAAATTATTAGATATTTGTGGAATATTCTAAAGGTAACACAAATACTTCTGCCTTTAATTCTTCTATGGCATATAGCCATCTTCTTCACCATAGCTAGCGTAAACAAGTTCTATCCAAAAGTTTCAGCCAAATGGTATTCATGGCCTCTTTTTGAACATAATCCCCAGCTGGCTCATTGAGTCACTTTCCTAACAGAAGGCATCTCCCTACTTTTCTGGAGTATTAATCATATGTAATTTCTTTCCTCTCAGTTTGTCACTGGAGGAGCCAGAGACATGGTAGCTTGTATTCCAGATCCAGCTATAAAGTCAAGACCTTCATTACCATGGACTTGTCCTTAACTTTCCTTTAGTATCTAATAGTTTGGGAAATAAAATTATCAATTTGCAAAACATACTACAATAGATACATCTCCCATGTGATACTGTAAAAAGACAACATTATTTCAGCACCTATTATGCTGAAGTGTCCTTCTACATGTTTAATATTCCTAGCACATAAATGTTATTATAATGTTATACTAGCAGTAAACTTGACCCAGTATGTCCCAAGCTGGCTAATAATTTTACATAACTCTCACGGGTATTGCTTATGCTGGAAATGAATTGTAAAACTGTGGACATGATAAAGATATGTAAAATAATGAGCTGTCTACAGGAGGCAGAAGGGAAGATGATGTTCTCCTTGTCTCAGAACACATGTAACAGGGCACACTCAATGCAGATGGAAGAAGAGAAAATAATATCATAAAACAAAACCACTTTTTCTCATAGTAGCAACTAAGGTGTGAATTCTTTACCACAGAAAGACATTAAGGAGTGCAATTTAACAAAATCCAGTATGTAATAGGACATGTATGTAGGTATCAGAAATCCCAAGAATTATTATTTTAATTACAATGAACATTTTAGAATGGGTACTAAAATGTGTGTTTCAGGGTTTCAGCCATCTTCTAAACTATTATAGTTCAGAATGTGCCTGTGTAGAGCAGGTAGTTCTTCTGGTGTCTACTGAAGTGTTCTTACATTATCTTCTAACTCTGCCTTGAGACAGCAATGAGATCCAGATGGGACAGATTATTCTTACTATGTAAAATAACAAGACTTATCATAGAATCATAGAATCATTTAGGTTGGAAAAGACCTTTAAGATCATCGAGTCCAACCATAAATCTAACACTGCCCCATGGACTTGTGTGTGTCTAAGTGGTGTAGCAGGTTGCTAACCATTTTCCCTTGGATTATGGGGGCTTCATTCTTCTCCCCATTGCTGTCCTCCAGCTCAGGGGGCTGGGTACCCCGAGAACAATTGGTTTTATCATTAAAGACTGAATCAAAGAAGGCATTAAGTACCTCAGCTTTTTTCCTCATCCTTTGTCACTATGTTTCCTCTCACATCCAATGAAGAATGGAGATTGTCCTTAGCCCTCCTTTTGCTGGTAATGTATTTATAGAAACATTTTTTATTGTCTTTTGCAGCAGTAGCCAGATTAAGTTCTAGTTGGGCTTTGGCCCTTCTAATTTTCTCCCTGCATAGCCTCATGACATCCTTGTAGTCCTCCTGAGTTGCCTGCCCTTTCTTGCAAAGGCCCCAAACTCCCTTTTTTTCCTGAGTTCCAGCCAAAGCTCTCTGTTCAGCTAGGCCAGTCTTCTTCCCTGCCAGCTCATCTTTTGGCACACGGGGATGACCTGCTCCTGCGCCTTTAACATCTCCTTCTTGAAGAATGTCCAGCCTTCTTGGACTCCTTTGCCCTTCAGGACTGCCTCCCAAAGGACTCTTGTCAACCAGGCCCCTAAACAGGCCAAAGTCTGCCCTCAAGAAGTCCAAGATAGCAGTTCTGCTAAACCCCCTCCTTACTTCCCCGAGAATCAAAAAGTCTATCATTTCGTGATTGCTATGCCCAAGATGGCCTCCAACCATCACGTCACCCACAAGTCCTTCTCTGTTCGCAAACAACGGGTCCAGCAGTGCCCCTTCCCTAGCTGGCTCACTCACTAACTGTGTCAGGACAGTTCTACACACTCCAGGAACCTCCTAGATTGTTTCCTCTCTGTTGTATTGTGTTTCCAGCAGACATCTGGTAAGCTGAAGTCTCCCATGAGATCAAGGGCTAGCAATTGTGAGGCTTCTCCCAGCTGCTTACAGAATGTTTCATCTGTCTCTTCATCCTCATTGGGTGGTCTATAACAGACTCCCACCATGATATCTGCCTTGTTGACCTTTCCCCTGATTCTAACCCATAAACACTCAACCTTATTGTCACCATCATCAAGCTTTAGACAGTCAAAACACTCCCTAACAAACAGGATTACCCCACTGCCTCTGCCTCTCCTTCCTTGCCTATCACTTCTGAAGAGTTTATAGCCATCTGTTTCAGGACTCCAGTTGTGTGAGTCATCCCACCATGTTTCCGTGACTGCAACTATATCATAGTTTCCCAGCTGCACAATGGCTTCCAGCTCATCCTGTTTGTTGCCCGTACTGCATGCATTGGTGTAGATGCACTTCAGTTGGGCTATTGATCCCGACACCTTTTTGGGTGGAGAAGCCCCAATTTCTATGTGACTGTTCTCAGTCACATCCGTGATTTCTAACACATCAACAACCCTTGTGTCTTTGCTGCCATGTGGATCTCCATCCCCTACCTCCACTGAGATGGCAGACCAAATGACCTCACCAGCACACTGTCCCTCAAACATTGGTGTGCCACCCACAGGCTTTTCTCTAGAAAGCCTGCTTTTATCCCTCTCCCCCTTCAAATCTAGTTTAAAGCTCTTTCAGTGAGCCCTTCTAACTCCTGCACAAAGTTCCTTTTTCCCCTTTGCAGCAGGTGTAACCCATCTGTCGCCAGCAGGCCTGGTGTTGTGTAGACCAACCAATAATAAAAAAAAACAAATTCTGCCAGTGATACCAGGCTCAGAGCCAGGTATTGATCTGCTGGTTCTTCCTGTTTCTTCCCTTACCATTCCCTGTAACTGAAAGGATAGAGGAGAATGCTACTTGTGCTCCTGATCCCTTAACCAGTCCGGTACTGGTGTAAAAGCAGGGCACAGCCTACAGCCTGACACCCGGGTGGCAGCATGTTCCCACCAGAGCTCTGTCTGGGCAGCTGCATCTGTTGTGGAGGGTGCAGAGCTTAGAGAGGCCATAGCTTTCTGCCAGGTGGATACCATTGCTCCCTGGTCTACCCAGCAGAGCTACAGTGCCCTGCCATGCAAACTGCCGTGCCGTGCCATGCCCTGTTTGCCCACCCTGGTCGCTAGGGTTCCCCAGGGGCTTCTTTTATAAGTGTTGAGGGGCTTGCCTGCCATTGCTTCTGGCCCTGCCCAGGTCCCATCAGCCACTGCCGCATGAGCTGCCAGCTCCTGGTGGGTCTCAGCTCCCCTGAGGTTTCCCTAGTTCAGGAAACCCCCCTATGCATGGTGCTGGAGTGCTGCGCTGCAGATCACGCCGGCACTGGAGCTGCTCGCCTTGGCGACTGAGTGACAGTCAGACAGAGAAAAAATGTCAAACTGTTCCAACATATTTAGTGCTTAATGATGTATCCATAGTACAGATCTACCTGAGTTAGTTTAGCTACTTCCAATTCTATTCCCTGACTTCAAACCAGCCTCTGCTTCTATTTTTTAAATAAGCCTCCCAGTATGTTAATGGGGGAGGTTTATATTCCCTGCTACCATCCCTCCCCCAGCCATATTCAGGCTCTGAGTGCCAGGGACTTAAATCAGTACTTTTACCTACGGCAGGTCTTTAGTGAAGGACATCAACCAACAAGACGTAGCACAGAAATTTCCAAGAGCATGGGCAGATGCTTGAGTGAGGAAACAAAGAGCAAGCAGAGAAGTTTTGAAAGACTCCAGGGGATTTGTTGAGATAAAATGCACCCTAATACAGCATTATAGTTTTGATTTTCATTGTGAACCTCAAGGCATCCCTACCTATAAGAACATGCTTTTCTGGCCATATGGGTAGGAGGTAAGGCAGTGATGTTTAGATACTTTTCAAGAACATGATCCTTGCCAATGAGGAAATGCCTAAAATGAATCCCTGACACAGTTCTTCCTTTCAAAACTGTCATTCCTGGTGGAGCAGTGGGGGAAGAATAGGCAGAAGTCTGCAATCTTGGTCTTAGGTAGTCTTCATTCCTTCCCAGAAGTGTATCATATTCACCTGTGGATGTGAACAGCATTTTCATTTCATCCTTAATAGAAGGAAAGGTCAGAAGGACATACATCTCTTGCACACAAATAGGTTGTTAGTTGTCTGTCCATGTCATTTGCCATAGCCACATTAATATAATATAGGCAGGATTCAATGTTATATTTATATACAAACTCTTCTTCCCCCTTCTTGCACCAGATATTGCTAATTCTGGTAATAAGAGCCAAAAAAAAATACATTTTCAAAAGGACGTTCCTTCGGTTTTCAGAAAAGGAAAATATAAGAATCTTATTTCTGTGTGCACAGGCGTACTCAGATATACAAGAAAATTGAAAACCAATTTAAAAGGCAATATTGGAAACATTCTGAGCAAGTTTCAGATGCTGCTATGGCTAAAATAACTCACAAAATGACTTGGGAGTCTGTCTTTCATTTCTCAATCCAGTCTATATGACCAAAGTCCATCAGTACACATTGAAGTGGAAAGCAAGAATTAAATTCATTGTTTGTGTCATTTCAGCCATAACACATGTAGAAATTTTTTTCAACAATGTCATTTAAACAAAGCACCATAGTTTAAAAAAGAAAAATCAAGAAAAACGAAATCTGCTTTATAAATATAGCATTAAAAAAGCATAAACATGACCTGCATTGACTATAACTGCATCAACTTTAATGGAGTTACACAGCAACAGTGTATTTTTTCACTTGTGTCCTAGTTCTTTCCATTGCTAAATTTATAGAGTAGATCTGATTTTCAGTAAAAGCAGAAGGGACATCTTATATGATCTGTTATATTTTTATAGAGGTACCTTTTTACTTTTGCATGTATATTTTGCTCTGGTTTGAAGAGAGTGTTCTTGTGTTAGAAAATGAACAGAATACATATAAATGCATAGAACCATAGAGAATGATGTATGTAAGTGGAATCTACTGAATATACTTCATGGCAGATGAAGAAATATAACCAAAACCATATGACACTATCTCAGGAATACTAAATTTATAAAAAAGGAAAACATTTGGAGTGATTTTTTCCTATATTTTTAGTGAGACATTATAGCATATGTGTCAATACAGAGTTGCAGCTATTCTGAATACAAACTTCATCATTCTAATTTCAGTCATATTTGTGCACTGTAAAAAAAAACACAAAACAAACAAAAAACCCCACAGCTGCTTACATGAAGCCAAAGATCCATTACAACTGGTTGTTTATAGACAAAGAGTGAACTATCTTTTCTTTCCACATAGCAACAGGAAAAAGTGACTACTCAAAGGTGTAAAATAAAATTGGATTAGAGGATTCAGTCCAACCAAAGGAGCCCACTAAGAAGTCTAAATAATAGATATAATTTATTTACACTTATGTGTATTTTTAGTCTGAAGAATTCTTCATCTATCTTTGCTGTTACTGACTATTAAATGTCTTACTTTTGGTGGTGTTCATTCTGTGGCAGTACTAACAGTTTGTTGAAAATGAGGACAGTTAAAATTGCTTATAAAAATGCAAAACATTATTCTCCTTTTATGTCTTTGTTTCATTGAACTCTATAGGTGAGCTGCCTCAGCTAAACAGGATTCTTTATGCATTAATCAAAAATAATTCATCTGAATCTAGGCAGACTTCGAGCTTTTTCTCTTCATTGCGATATAAATATTGAAATCCTACGGCTTAGGATAAATTGGAATTTGAAGAATCAGCTCCAAACTGAAACCTGTTGAGGTGAGGCAGACTGTGCCCCAGTTCTACCACTGCAACTTTCATCATGTTTCATCATTGTCTTTCTTCTCAGAGTTCTGGAAAGGAGCTGAACTGGTATCCAGCCAGGAGGTGGAGAGACTTTGCAGGAAGTCAGCACCTACTCCGAAGCTAACCTCTTGGAGTGAAAGAATAGCCTTATTCTTCAGGGACTAGGTATTAGGTTATTCAGCAAGCTCTGTTTAATTTAACTTATCTTTTTATGTATTATTCAGTAGACAAAATTTCCATGAGAGAGCAATAAAGAAGGTCAGTGTGGTAGCCTGGGTCAAAATAAAGGTAATTTTTTTGCTGGGTTACATAGCAAAAAGATTCATCGAGACTTGAAAACATGGAAAGATGAATAATCAGTGTGATACAAAATAAACAGGTGTATAAAGATCAAGTACAGTGAACCAATTACTATTAACTAGTAATAACAGAAGTTATAATCATCATGTAAGGACAGACTTCTAGTATTCCAGTATACAGTGTTATGATTTAATGAGTATTAAAAAGCAAAACATCTGCTAGACAATACTGAACATATCTCTTATTCCTTTTAAATTTGATGTTTGCACATGGGGCAAGTGATTCTGGAGATTTTTAGACAGCTTGTGTTTCTTAATATTAGTGTATAGCTCTCTTTTTATTATTAATAATTTTCAAGTTCTCAACTTTGCAAGTTTTGAGATTTCAGAGGGGAAAAAAAGTGTTACTGATGCTAGCAGTATATGCATAGTAATTAATTGCTAGTTATATCAGTAGAGTAGTAGGTCTGTAACCTCATCTTCAAAACAGCATATTGTCTTGATATTGTACAGCATTTTTCTATTTGTACTGGTATTTGAGCAGAGTATGGGTCAGTTCTTTCTGAATTTGCTTAAGTGTCTCTACATCTAAATAAATCAGGAGCTGTATTTCTCAAAAAGTGGAAGTTAGTCAAAGATTAAGAGATCAAGAGAGATTTAGATCAAGAGAACAGGATATGCTTATTTTGATGAAAAGTATTTACCTTCTATTTTATTTCAACCAATTTTGCCTACCTACTTCAGAAGAGATTATTATAGGTTTACCTTTACCTCTTCTTCCTTTTAAAAAAGAGGAATAAATTTCCATATGTTAGTAAAAGTTGTCTTAATTTTATTTCATTATTTATCAAAATAAAAGTTAGTCCACAGGATGACCTTTCCTATTAATAAAGTAACAGAATTTCTCATAATTCATTGAGATCCAGCTAAAGAGTCTTTGATTATGTGCGAATTTTTTCTTGCCTCCACTTAAAGAGAAATACTTCTGTAGCCTATAAAGTCACTTCAGTAATATGGATTCTTCTTACACATTATGTATTAGCAGGCAGGCAGGGTTTCAACTGAACCTCAGTGTGGCTCTTTATCTCCAAAGAAAACTGATCTACCTAAAGAATATTCTTCAAAAAAACACTTGACAAAAATGCACATAGAAAATTAAGAGAAGAAAACACTTTATGCATGTTCTTCTACTTGCATCCTTGAACAACACACATAAGAAGTGGTGCTGGTTTCAATACTGTGAGGACAATATTGGGGAAACTCATATGCAAACAATTTAAACCCATGCTCAGGCAATCTGTACAGGTTATCAAACAACCCAAAGAATCTGTCCTTGAAACTGAAGCAAATTGGAAACATTGCCTGAGGAAGGACAACAGCATCCAAATCCTTGTTTTCCAGTTCAGCATCATCTTGTGTAGTACCTGGGTACATTGAGAAAACGAGCAAACAAAAACCTGATGGTCTTAGTATTCAAGAGGAATAAATGTAATTGGAAATGGAATCAAAGGGAGAGACATCTCTGTTCTAAACAAAAATATGGCCTTTCTCAACAAGACAGAGTCAGAATTTCTAAAAAGTCTACATGAGCCTGGGACAGGGAAACAGGGAGACAACAGTCTCTAGTTTGTATTTCTGCTCAATTTACTTGAGCAGGGTGAAATCCGCCACTGGCAGACCAAACTGCAGACACTTTTAGTTCCCACATAAATCCTGTTTGCAAGACTTAAGTGAGGCATAGACTTTTACTGGCTGTAGAAACAAAGATGAATTTCATCATTTATGAGTAAACCAGCAAGAAATGCGGCAAAAGACATAAATAATTTTTCTAAGGTCTAGTTCCAAGTGCAAGATTGTTTGTACTGATGCAGAAACTATCAGGGGACACAAGAAGTTCAATTGATCTGACATTTCTTAAAAATTAAAGGATAACAGTTTTTCCCCTTCTGATTCTGCTGTACAAATATTGGTGTCCTTCCATTGTTTCTGCAGACTTTTGAAAACTGATTTGAGTGGCTTACAAATACAAAATAACTGCAATGTGGAAATGGAATAGAGTGTTTTCTTGGAATTAGCTTTTGACTACCCGGAATAAGGCTGAATAGTAGCAGCAGTATCAATACTAATTATGTTAGTATAAGATTCCAATTTTATAATTTTCATAAGCATCCACGGAGCTATCTGTCATTTCATAGAATCAAGTGGCAATGCATCGCCTGCCCTAAGAAGTTATAAACTGGTGCCCCAATACTTCAGAAGTAGTAAGTGATCTGACAAACAGGAGAGAGAAGTCTAGTGTTGCATGCAAATGCATGCTTTAATGTTTCGGTGATAGCAGCCTGGCACCTGCATGTGTAACTCGTGTGCTTACACTGCCATTTCTATTTTATTATTATTTTGTAGCTCTTTGTGTGCAAAGGAAGGGGGAGAGGTGATATGGGTAGGATAGGAAATACGAATTTCTGTGTAATAGTCCATGTTTATGCAAACACATAGAAAACAGGGCAAGTGAATTTTTGTAGAAGAGCCCCATGATCTCTACATGTGTAGTAAAGAAGTAAAAAAAAAAAAAAAACTCACAAAAATCTTAAACTAGACTAAGATTTTCTTCTCTTACCTTGACAGCTCAGGACAATCAAAGATCAGCAACACTCACACCCCCCAGCCCAAATTACAAAATGGGATTGGGAGACAGTGTTGCAGATGTCTAGTCATGCAACAGAGGTTTGGGGTTAACACCAAACCCCAGTACTTGCCACCTCTTTTAGTAAAGGCTACAATGCTCCACATTTTTATGGAAACTAAAGCTTCATGAAGCTATTAGCTCAGTCGACTATACCTCTGTCAAGGGCCACTAAAGACACAGCAGAGCAGATCTAAGAGCTTGTGTTTCTCCTCAGGGTCAAACACATGTGCACAGACAAAGACCTTGAAGCTGTATTACTGAAGCTGAGCAGGTACCTTGGGGGTGACTGAGCCTGGCCAACTGCCAAACACCAGCACAGCCATGAACTCATGCCCTTCTCACACGGGATGGGGAAAAAATAGAAGGTGAAAAGACTTGTGGATCAAGATAATGACAGTTCAATAGTGAAAGCAAAAGGCACGCATACAAGCAAAGCAATAAGAGGAATTTATTCACTTTTTACTATTAGCCACTTTCTGGAAAGCAGGGCCTCAGTACACATAACAGTGGCTTGGGAACACAAATGCCATAACCACAGACTTTTCCCTTTCCTTCTCCTTTCCCACAACATCATATAGTACAGAATACCCCTTTGGTCAGTTTGGGTCAGCTGTCCCCTCCCAACCTCTTGCCCACCCCCTCTCTGAGAGGCAAAAGGGGGGAGGTGGCAGAGAGGGAAAGAGAGAAAGCCTTGACTTTGTGCAAGCCCTATCTAGAAACAGCCAAAACACTGGTGTGTTAGCAACACTGTTTTAGCCACCAGCCCAAAGCACAGCACCATATGGGCTGCTATGAAGAAAGTTAACTCCATCCCAGCCAGACCCAGCACATGCTCTATGAAACCAGAAGGTAGTAGCTCCACCTGTGTGTCCTAACATGGAAAAAAAACTTGAGTGATCTGGTATAACCATGCAGCCATACATGTAACAGCAAAAAGAAGGAAAGAACTAAGTATAAAGAACTCCCAGAGGCCTCTTGTTTCATTGTTTGTTTTTAAAAAAAGTTATTTAAAAGTGTGCCTGATACTATGTGAAAATGTTGTGCTAATGCTCAGTGAGTGCTAATGCAGAAAATTGTACAGTCCTCTGCCCAAGAAACTTATTGGCAGCTCTTATATACTGTCCACATTTGTGACAGATCATGCGGCTATTAGATATAACACTGTAGAGCATTTTTCTTCCAAAAAGTATGTCAGGTGTAAGATTCTGGTCTTAAATTAAGGTTGAGATGCAGAAAAAAATAGTTGAAATGGATTTTTTTTTTTTAAAGAAGTCCTCCCAACCTAACAGCCAGTGATATGTGCATGCATTCCTGAGCATTGCTATCACCTAGCTGGGCTCCTACCACGACATAAACCTGCTGCTCCCATTCCTCATATCCACTGCACGGTCCAGCAAACAATTCTGCTTGTACGTTACTTCGAACTAAAGAACAGCCTCAATGAATTCAGGAAGCTCAGAGTTATACAGATCAGCCCTCTAGTGTGATCTCAAGGAGGGAGAACACAGGAAAGGAATGACACTGGCATAAAAGCAAGGAAGTAAAATGGACTGTTAGGGAAGAATAAAAAAAAGACAAGACAAGCTATTTAATTGTTATTTATTAGTATTGCTTAAAGGAATATTCCAACTAGCACTTAAGGCAGACAAGAAGCTGCCCGAGACAAGGACAAAAATGCCTGAAATACCATGTATGCATTCATGTGCAACAAAGAGTTCAGTAGTTTCATATATAATTAGCTCAACGGTGAATGCCATCTTCAAATAAAGCCCTGCACATTTTATACTTTACATTTTATATGCTTATATTTAATTTAGAAAGTGCACTGGTTAACCTCTGATCTTTCCTTCATCAAGGCTTTCTTAAAGTATCAAGATTTTCTTAAAGTCTAGCAATCACTATGAATTCAAGTTACCTTCTGAAAGTTTTTAAAAGCAGAAACTACAAAGAAATATTTAAACTAGACTGTCCTCCTGCTGCTTTGTATATTTTGATTACAAACTCAGCCTGTATTCATCCTGTTCTGGAATTCAAGCTTTTTATATTGTTAACATTCAGGTCTTTTCACTGATATCAATGGCAGGTGTCCTTCTAGGCTTTAGGAGCTACACATTTGTACAGCTAGGACTGGCATGTGCTGCAGATTCCTAGAGTTTATTTAGTTTTAATATAAATAATTGTTTAAGTTGTGCTCAATTAACTGCTTATAGAATCACCGTGCTTTTTCTGTAGAGTAGGATTTTTTACAAAAGGAAATATATATGTCCTATTAATGTAAAGACAAGCATATTAAGATCGCAATTTTAGTCATCACAAATTTTTCACATATTATAAAGAATAACAGATCACTGTGGGGAAATTTTCTGATCTAATAGCTACAGGATTTTCCAAAATTTAGTCCTGTTTGAACTAGAGCATATCTTTTAAAAAAAACCACCTAATTATATCATAAGAATTTCCAGTGATGAATAATCCAAGTGCAGCAGCCTTGGTAAATTGTTCCAGAAGGCAATTGTTCTCTGACTGTCAGAAAGTTAAAACAAATCCTTTCCAGTGTGAATTTATCTAATTTCTTCCAATAGGTAGGTCTTACTATACATTGGTCTCCTAAGTTAAAAGATGGCCTGTTAAGTTCTATGTCAAAAACATTTCCTTTGAAAATCATCACTGGTTGTGACTGTGTCATACCTCATACATCTTTTTTTTCTGGTGAAAACAGTGAATTTTGAACTATTTTTTTTTTAAAAACACTCAATTCCTCTAAATAAGCAAATGCTAATCTGAATGGTGGGAAGGAAGATGAGTGAATGCTTCTGACTGTGCCACACAGACAAATAACAACTCATACTGATGGATGCAGATACTTTTGTTTGTTTCAGCAGGACTGATCCACGCTGGCAGTTCTGCTCAGAAATCTGATAAACATGTTAGAGCTGCACCTTGCTTTGGATGAGAACCCCTCATGTAGCTTAGCTACCACAGACTTATATCTGGAGAGCTCAGAATATGGACAAAACCAGGCATGTCATGGAGAAGTGTCAGTATATTTTATTGAAAGCATAGGATCAAATTAGATAAATATGCTAACCATTAATATGTTCTACAGGAACTCTATGGATTTAATTCAATGAACAATAAAAAGCAATATGGGCAAAGAATAATGCGCTCAGTCTCCCAATTTGAATGGTGATAGCATCATAAAATACTGAAATAAATTATAAATACCACATACCATTTAAAAAGAGAAAGAATTTTATTACTCTCCCCAGTCCGTAGGTACATAAGCATCATGAAGAGAAACTATGTTTTTATATATTGTGAATTCCCCCTCTTTAAAGTAAATTGTATGGAAAAAAGAAGACAATTAAATCTTTACCTAACACTGAACTTTGTCTAGGACCAGCCAGGTCCTTAAGGCTATAACTAAAAAGAAATTTCCTACAAGAAATTTCCTTTAATAGTAATCATAATGTACCCAAATTCAACACTGTCTCTTAGAAATAGAGAAAAAACAGACCAAAACAAACAAACAAAGAAACAAGACCCTTAGTATGATATCTTTGCTCTTGAAAAAGTGAAACTAGATAAAAATGAGAGAGAAATAAAGAAGTTTGTTGGTTATAGGACATCTTGAGTACTGTGACCTGTGCTTTCTAATATATTAATAAATTGTATGGCAAAAATAGGGCAAACAGTGAGATGTCGAAGTCTTCTGCTAACAAAGCATTTTCTGTAACTGGTTTAGGTTTCAGTGACCAGCATCCCAACATTCACACCTTCTGTAACTCCTGCTCTGCCTTTTACAGGAGGTTACAACTTACTTTCACTCTGCCCCCTGAAGGAGGCCATGCCACCACACACATCCATCTCAGAAAGCATAACCTGTTGAGGCTTAAGGGGAATCTGTCAGCTACCATGAAACCTCAATATCTGAAAACAGCAACAAAGCAGGAAGATTAAATTAATCATTGATAAATGCAAATAGGAAATGAGCTGCTGATTAACAACCTTACAACAATGGGCTCTAAATTAGTTTTTACCAGTCTGGAGAGGGATTTTGAAGTCACTGTGAGTAGCTTTCTGAAAACATAGAAACAATACTTAATGGCAATCCACAGGAAAGAATTACACAAAACGGAATAGAGTCAGACCAAAAATATAACTATGCTGCTGCTGAAATATATGGTGTGGTGCACCTTGAATGGTGATTGTAATTCTGATCACTTTAGTTAAGATAAGTGAATGACACAAACAAGCCCTGAACGGATGACCAGAGATGCTAGAAGGATGTTTACACTCAGAAGACAAATGACTGAGGAGGAGCGTGTTATACAGATTTATAAAATCATGAATGGAAAAGGTGAACATGCAGTGAGTATTTACTCTTTCAACTAGGAATCATCAATAAAACTGTGAGGCAAAAGATGTAAAGAAACAAAAATTAAGTTTTGGCTTGTGGGTTTTTTAATATAAAACTGAAATTGAGATTCTATGAAAACTAAAACTGCAAAATTAAGTCCTTCAAAAAAACAGAATAGACTCAGTTGTGTAGTACAGACTAATTTGTGACCATTTTCTACATCACTGGTTGCTGGAAGATGGAAGAGACAATTGCTACTCAGCATATGCAATGCTTTTAAAGATTACTGCATTCAGCTTTGGGAACTGAGAACTAGAAGAATTACTGATAACGTAGAGCAAATCCAAGAGGGCCACTAAGATGGCTGGGGGGTGAAGCACTTGCCCTGTGAGGAGAAGTTGAGGGAGCTTGAAGAAGAGACAGCTTTGAGGGATCTCCTGCTGAATGGCAGGAGACGAGAGGAACTGGACATAAACTGGAATAAAAGAGGTTCAACCTGGATGTAAGGGGAAACTTATTCACCACAAGAACAGCCAAGTAGTGCTGCAAGTTGTTCAAAGAAGTTGTGTAGTCTCCATTCTTGGAGATTTTCAGGACCCAAATGGATAAAGCCCTCAGCAACCTGGTCTGATATCACAACCAACTCTGCTTTGAGCAGAAGGTTAGAGCAGAGACTTTCCATATTGAATTATCCTTTGAATTTATAATCTCATGCTCTTCTTCACTTTCCACAGTATTGACAGAATGCTTCCTCTAGTTCATCTTGGTAGTTAAATGAGAGAATGATGATCCTGATGTGAAGATAATTAAATCTTTTGAAATAATAGAGAAGTAGTAAAAGCTTGACTTTCCTGAAATAACAGCAAAATGCCCAAGACTTTGTGGTATTGGTATTCTACTGATTTCATTAAGTAGCACAATCTGCTTATTTCAGTGGTAATTTGTCAGACAATACGTTTTTCCAAATTACAGCCTCAAATTAATGACGTTTATAACTCTTCCTTATTTGAAGGAAGTTTAAATGTAAGCTACATAAATCCCGATTAGATTCTCCTAGGAGATCATAAATGGGATTTAAGTTGTAAACACAGATCTATGGACTTCTTGCACAGGCAAAATTTCATCCATACCTAGTTTTTCACTGACATTGCTCATACAGAAAAGGTTTTCAGGACTGATAATGAAGCTAATACTGAAGAACAAGTGAGTACTAGATAATTTAACCTCACAAATACACTGCAAAAGCAAGTCCATATGTATTATTCCCGTCACAAGCAAGCTGCAATCTTTTGTTTTTCTGTTTAGCTTAACATCAACTTGAAGAAGAATGCTAGTTGATAAAAAACACTTTGGAGAATGAAAACTGAAACCAGAAAACCAGACATGATAAGAATGGTACATGATTAGCTATTGTACTAAAAAGGATTTAAATCACTTTTAACAAAACTGTAGTAGAATGATCTGCCTGGGTCACTATGTGACCTGCCTGGGTTTTCTAATGGACTATGACTCTATTCAAAATATGTTGCAATTATAATTTACCCATCTTCATCTCTGTGCTTAAATGCTTCATGTAAGGTTGGTTAAGCTGTAACAGATGATGAAAGCACATTAATTGAATTTCTAGATATCAGCTTCTCCATCAGGAAGGAGAAAATCACAAACGTAAGAGATGAAATGACAATGTGATTAAAATGCTATCCATGGGCTTGAAAAAATCCTAGTGATTTTAGGGACGTTAGAAGTTTTAAGATTGTCTCTATCCTCAGACTAAGGTGGTAAATCCACAATATCTGTAAAAGCAGAATGAACATCATCAGACTGCTCAGTGTGTAACATCACCACTAGCATTTTTATAGCACTTTTCAATGAAAGTGCTCCAAGCATTTTAAATAGGAGACTATGTTTCATCAGCCTTATTTTACAGTTCATGGAACAAACATACTGAGAAAGTGCCAAAAAAATGATGGGAACAAGATCACTACTGAGGTCTTACAATTCCAAAGTTCTAACCAGCTATCCTTTATTGTACTGTTCCTAGGCTGTCTTTCAGCTATAGACTGTCCAGAAAGGAGAGACATCCAACTTTATGTGCTTCTCTCATGACATTAGGAGGATGTGTATGCAGTAAGTTCAGTACAAGTGTGTGCATGTACATGGGAATCCATAACAAAATTGCTGCAGTGATGAGAAGTGGATTCAGTATTAGCTGATGTCACCTACTTCATTCCAACTCACTCCCACAATAGCTCCGCAGCTCAGCAATCCGTAGACCACAGCCAGTGTACTGATTCTAGCTTTGGGACCCCAGTGTGAGAAGGAAATCAGTAAACAGGAGTGAGTTCAGTGGAGGATGACCAGGATGGTCAGGGATGAGAACACTTGCCCTGCGAGGAGAGGCTGAAGGAGCCGGGCTTGTTCAGCTGTGATTTTGTAATGGGAAATACTCTGGTTTTATTCAGGAAAATATCACCATATATGCAGGCTGTGTGGAATGTGAAGAGCTCATTACCATCATGATACCATTACTTAATAAAAATATGCATTCCTTTACCTATTCCGCTCTTAATATGTAAACTACTATGTCAGCAATTTTAGCTACTAATGACTGTGGAGTTATAAAGAGGAATTTAATGGCACTTAGAAAATCAGGACCTAGAGCCTGAAGTAGATTGTCTGTTAGCCTGGAAGCAGTGGTTTTCATTGTAAGGAAAAAAAAAAGCATGAAGTTTTTCATTATAAGTGTATTGCTTATAGTAGAAGTTACAAAAGAACAGTAAAGTACAGGAATTAAAGTACAGAATGAACAAATAAGTACCTGTTCAGTGTTCAAGACTGTAAATATTTCAGTGCTATTGAAACTACAAATTCTAAAACAAAACAAACAAACAAACAAACAAACATAGTATTAGAAATCTATGAATGATAAATATAACATGCAGTAAGTAATTGACAGGTAGCATTTAAATTTACATGCTCTAAAGCAGTGTTTAGAAAGGCATTTATGCAAATCTTGTCTAGACCTTAACCTTGAAAATACTTAAGCACATGTATACCTGTAGCTTTGAAAAATAGCTCAAATAAGTCAAGCTATTAAGCTTACAAGAACGGATTCAAACAATACAGAGAGGAGCATTTATATTTAACAGGAACCAGAGGATAAAGCAATGATGTCTTTAGACTAAACTGACTCAGATACCACACTCCATTAATTTCCACGAAAGTCTGCAGAAGTAGAATACCTGCATATGGGTGCAGTTTCATGCCTGAAGCCTCAGTGCTTCATAACAAAAGCAGTCTACAGAATAAGCAATTAATAAAAACTTGATAAATCACATACTTCTAATGGCAAGTATGTGATTTTTGAGAAAAAATGGAAACTTAAAATGGGCCCTCAGTGTGAAGGGGACTGTGAAAGTCCAGTATCAGATGTGTTGGACTTACTGAATGTGTGCAGTGTTACTCTTCTGAGTATATGCAGCACTGCTGAAGAATCGGACTTCTATGCATGTGTACAGACACACTACATTGCTTGTGCGCCATTTCAGTCTTCTACATCTATTCACATTTGCATCCCCCCAGCCTGTGGCTCCCTCAAGATAGCTCTGCTTTTGAAGATGCCAGTCTTGACTCCTGGGTAATTTACTCAATGACTTCATTTCATTACAGACAATTGTTTTAGAGAAATAACTAACCCTGTGGTTTAGACCCAAACCACAATCCTATTGGCATACAATGCTAATATAAAAAAAATTAAACACATATATGCAGTTTATTAGAGTGTGAAATGGAATATTGAATGAGAACATTTCTTGGTATTGTTTGGATTATATAGGCTGTTAAAACTTATGATTAGTCTCATACTTAAACAACAGGTAAACCATTAAGTAGATAAAGGGGACCAACACATATACCATATAATTATTATTGCACAGTGGATGTAAGTTAAGAACCATAGTCTCAGAAACTATATTTGCATCGGTTGCAAATTAAAGGATCCTGTAACCCAAGACTGACCTAGGGAGTCATTGCATGGTACAGCAATCATTTGGGTAATTATGGTACTGCTTGCCCAGCTTTTTCATGTGGTCTGTTAAAAAACTCTTTTATCAGATGCTGTAGTCTCATTTATCTAGAATCTGATAGGATCCTATTTGAACCCCTGATTGGAGATAACAACAGGGAACAACCTAACTTCAGTTCCCTATAAAGTAACAGGAAAAATAATTACAAGGAAAAATATAAAACCATCAAGAAGAATTTATAATAAACAAGCAAGAATAATTTATTAAACAAAAACAAGATACCTAAGATTATGAAGACTAGAAAAGACAGTTAATTTTTTTTGGGGGGGGGTGGGGCAGGCATAAATATGAGAAAGCTACTGGATAGAGGAAGAGATTTGATAGGTGCATTAGTTAAGATTCAGCAACTGCCACCTCATATCTTGGAAGACTTCTTAGAAAATTCAAAAAAAGTTGTGCACACATTCAAACCAATGATCAAAAACCATTCAAAAAATTTGGTAACATTTCAGATAAACTGGAATCTTTCTGAATATGGGACTGTCCCCGCTGAAATTATAATCTTGTAAAAAGTTCTGCTATCCAACCTGCCATCCATGTAGACCTAAAACAGGTTTACACACTTGCAGGAACAAGGCTGTAGTAGTTCTGTTGTCTTGGTTGCTGTTTGGTTGAGTTTTTTGAGACTGTTTTTTTTGAAGAGTTGTGCTCATGGAGTCCATTAGTCAAAGTCTTCCCTGTTTTTCCTGATATCTATGCTTACCAAATTATCTGTTGAGGCATACATGTGTGTCTTCTATTGTGGTGAACTAATAGGATTCTGCCCTCAAGTGACAAGTATTCTAGCATCAGGAATGGTAAACAAAGAAGATACACAAAGGTAAATTTTCATCACCGTTGGGAATAGGCAGAAACTTACAATTTACCAGCTGAGCATGTACTTCCTGATATTTTGTATTAAAAGCATAGCTGCAAGTTGCCCACATATGGTACATTGTCAAAAATTTTGTTATAAAAATGTGTTTTCCAATGGTTTTGCATGTCATTCTCTGACATATGACACAGGGAAGTTACATTTTTTTGGCAAGAAATACTTCGTAGAACACTCTCACCTGGATTCAGTGAATTGTAAGTTACCTGCAAAAATCCTATTTCATACCTGAAACCAACATACAACTAAAAGGATTTCAAACCCTGTCAGGCACTCAGAAGTGTGTGGCTCTGATTTTATTGCCAGTGTAGAATAGTTCTGGTAATATGAATTAGTTATAGCTTGAAACTTGTATTTCATATTAATAGAACTGCAACTTTTAAATGTGATACTGCTGAAGTATGACTGATTGTCCCAAAAGACTGTCAAAACATGGTATGTCAGATTCAGCTTCCTTCCACAAACATATCACAATCTGTTTTGATGAGGAAGGGATTAGTTTAATTATTTGTTTTTAATCTGACTCCAGACCTGACATATGGCACCTCACTAAGTTCTCTTCACTTGTTCTGTTAAAAACAACAATCCACAAAGGAGACATGCAATTTCTGGCACAAAAGATAAACTCAGAAAACTTTGTGCCATCCTACAAGGTCAGCCAACCTGAACTGAACACCTGACTTCTGGTTTTGAAGGATAACTGTCACTTAGTACCACAGCACATGTAACAGCCTGTTAGCAAAGAAACTTTTCATCTATACCTCGGAACTTTTCCCCTGCCACAGAGTCCAATGATCTACCAAAATCAAATAATAAATTCATAATCCACTACAAAAATGCAGGTCAATACTGAAAAATCTGAAATTAAATGAGAAAGAAAAGGACACGGGTAAGTTGTTTTCCAACTTAAACAGTACCTCATTATCACACAGTGAGGCTTTTGAATCCCAGAAATCTATTCTACAGCATGTAGAAATTCAAGGCAGATACAGCAGCTGTGACATTTGAATTGGAGGGAATATGACAGTACTTTGTCAGCCTCTTCGTTACACAGCTAGTCATTCAGCATTTAGGCTAAGGCTTTCAGGGGGATGATACCAATAAAGCCAAATGTCCTCTGCAAGAATGCTACATAAAGCACAGAGTTACCATCAGGTACATCATGGAGCGTTAGAGTAAAATAATGTTATCTTGAACTTGCACAGCACATTTCACTTGGGGAACCATAAGTATTTTACAGGCATGTGTTTCAGGCCCTGCAAAGGTTTTCTGCATATGGGTCTCTAAAAGGTATATTTTCTCTTGCTGAATTTCCATTTATATTGTTCTTGATGACCCCCTTTCCCCATGGAAGCAAGCAAGATTTCAGTCCCTGAAGTACACAACAGTCCAGGGAAATAATATTTTATTCCTAAACCTTCCTGCCTAATACAACATCTCCCCAGCCGGAGCCAGAACCTGGGTTTTCTAGCAGCTGTGTTCCTACCACCTCCAACCCAGAACCATACCCAGAGGACTATCAGAAGAAAAGTGTCCTGGTTAAACCACTTTCTGGCAACAGGAAACCGGTTTGAAGCATTCTTCAGCTTAAGGAAGGACCTTCCCTCTCCCACCCCTCTTACTACTTTGATACAGGCAAAGCACCACTCTCCAGCCTCCTCTGGAAGCTGCGCAACAGAGAATAGGTGATTTGCATGTCAAGACAGAGCTTGGATCTGTTTTGCAGTGGGTCAGATATTATGTTTACAGTGAAATTTAAGCCCTTATGTATGTGCTGGAAAGCCAGTTTACAGCAGCAGAAAACTGCATCCTGCTACAATTTCCCAACTCTATTTGGGAAAGAGTATTTTTAATGGGATGTTTTTACTGTTATTTGAGAACAAAACATGTTTAGCTTTCCTTAGGAAGCATGTTGCATATTATCAGACAAAAGTTCCTTTACACTAAATGAAGGAACATGATAGATATAATTGTCAACTTGAAACAAAGAGTCAAAGGGTTTGAGCAGCTGTTCAGACATCTAGAAATGTCTCTCTCATGTCTTTAATATACCAAAGGCTCTGAGTCCTCTGTTGGTGATGATAAAGCTCTGAAGATACCAACAAATTTGGGACAAATGTGTTATCATTTAACAGAGAGAATTCTTGTAACTTAGAGTCTTCAACCCAGAGAACTGACATGTTTTGCCATAGGGTGACTATCCTCCTTGTTTTTTCTGTAGTCCAGCTACACAATTCCTTGTCTCATTAAAAAAAAAAAAAAAAAAAAGATTTTGTTTTCCCCAAGGCTGTTTTTCTTCCAATTTTTAAAATGCTTTCCTTAGTGTTGACAGATACTCAGCATAACTTCTGCTTGTGCTGAGAACATTGTCATTCCTCCCTAAAGCATGAGGACACTTTTCAACAAATTTTATGGCCCTCTGAAAAATTTCTAGCACTGACAATATCCCATATGGCAATCTACTGTGCTGGCTTGAGTGGCAAATTTCTTAAATTGTTACTCCAGGTTCAGTGGTTACTACTCCTTTAGCTTACTACAGGTTTTACAGGAATCTCACACAACCCTCCAAAACCTGCTATGCAGAAAAGGGATAACCAATCTAGAAAACTGAGCTGCAGTAACTTTGCAGTCTTCCCAGGAGCACACAGCCGTGTCCCAGGAAACCAAAGGCACTAGCAAACTGCATTTAGAAAACTGCTATGATAATCCAGTGTCCTCTTCTTTTAATTCATCTGTCTTAGTTGCAATTTCTTCTGTCATTTATATCTTAGAGGAGAGCCAAACATAGAGCTTGCCAGCTGGATGGTTTACACCATCCAGTCCAAGTAACTGCTGATAGTCACAGTCACTGATTACAGCCACCAAAGGCCAGGCTTTGTACTCCTTTTGACTATATGTTATTACTGGCAAGGTCCCACTTTCCTCCATAAAGGATAGGATATTTACATAATAGTCCTTTACATTCTTTCATCTCAAATTAAGAAAGTCTTCTTTTTTCCCTTTTTTCCTACCATTTTTGGCTCATATTCCTGCATTTCATAGAAACACAGAATGGTTTGAGTTAGAAGGGATCTTCAAAGATCACCTAGTCTAAATCCCTTGCCATGGGCAGGGACACCTTCCACTACTTCAGGTTGCTCAAAGCCCCATCCAACCTCATTTTGAACACTTCCAGTGATGGGCATCCACAATTTCTCTGGGCAACCTGTTCCAGTGCCTCACCACCCTCATTGTAAAAAATTTCTTCCTTATATCTAATCTCAACCTACCCTCGTTCGGTTTAAAACTGTTGCACCTTGTCCTATCACTACAGGCCCTGGTAAAAAAGTTTCTCTCTCTCTTTCTTGTAAGCACCTTTTATATACTGAGAAACTGCAATAAGGTCTCCCCGCAGCCTTCTCTTCTCCAGGCTGAACAAATGCAACTCTCTGAGCCTGTCTTCATAGGAGAGGTGCTCCAGCCCTCTGATCATTTTTGTGGCCCTCCTTTGGACTCACTCTAACAGGTCCATGTCCTTCTTATGTTGGGGGCCCCAGAGCAGAACACAGTACTCCAGGTGGGATCTCATGAGAGCAGAGTAGAGGGGGAGAATCACCACCCTTGACCTGCTGGCCATGCTTCTTTTGATGCAGCCCAGGATATGGTTGGCTTTCTGGGCTGCAAGTGCATGCTGCCAACTCAGGTCCAGCTTTTCATCCACTAGTACCCCCAAGTCCTTCTCTTCAAGGCTGCTCTCAAGCCAGTCATCTGCCAGTCTGTATTGTTCTGGGGGATTGCCCTGACCCAGATGCAAGACCATGCACTTGGCCATGTTGAACTTCATGAGGTTTGCACAGGCCCACCTTTCAAGCCTGCAAGGTCCCTCTGGATGACATCCCTTCCCTCCAGCGTATCAGCTACACCACTCAGCTTGGTGTCATCCAATCCACAAACTTGCTGAGGGTGCACTCAATCCCACTGTCTATGTCATTGGTGAAGATATTAAATAGTATTGGTCCCAGTATGAACTCTTGAGGAACACCACTCCTTACTGGTTTCCACATGGACACTGAGACATTTTAACTCTTCTTTCAACTCTTTTGTTAACTCTTTCCCTCCCCATGAAGAGCTGGTATGAAGAGCTGGGGGCGGGACAGAACACTGGGAGTCCCTACATTCCTTCCTGGGAGACATTCAAACAGAAGCAGCCAGAGCTGTGTCCACGGAACATAACTGACTATCCACTGACCAGAGCTGACCATGGCACTGCCAGCCCTGTGGCACCCACCACCATGTGGCCCCTGGGTCCCCGTGACGCCTTGGCTACTTCAGCCATTTGTCTCACCCAAAGCCTTCTACGCCAGAGGTAAGGACCGACCCCGACCCTGGCAGCCCAGGGACGCGCTTTGGGGAAATTCACAGCCCTTCCTCCATTGCACTTCTCCCTCCTCCTTCTCAGTCCCCTCGTGTGCCCTGCCGACCCAGCTTGCAATGTGACCGCCAGCGTTTGCTCATGTCCCTCTTTCAGGATCAGCCAACCTCTGCCAGTGGCCTGGGCAGGAGCAGCAGCCCTTCCCTGCACCCTGGGCACCCCCGGTGGGGGTAGCACCGCAGGCACCCTGGCCAGCCCCAGCAGGTATGGCATCCCCATCTGCCCTGCCACCTCGGCACTCCCATCTCCCCTCAGCCCCCCGGCACCTCCAGCACGCGTGGCTCCCCTGTCTCCTCCGTCGCCCCCAGCACCTCCACCATCCCCAGCACCCCTGTCCCACTGGCAGTTGTGGCACGCGGGCCCAGCGAGGCCTAGCGAGCATACCTGCTGTCGCCTGGGCAAGGCCTGCCCAGAAAATATAACCTACAGATAAGGTCCCAGTATCTTGGGGCCATCTCTCCCATTTCACCTCCCCAGTGTGCAGCCCCATCCCACTGGCACAGCAGCTGACCCCGCAGGGATCATCCCCGCTGCAAGCTCCCCAGTCTCCCGGCAGAGAGCAGGGGGACGTCCGTGCTCGGGGCCTGTTCCATGGGTGCCCCAGGAGACTCCCCCCGGCCCTCAGACCAGCACATCTCCCTTTCACCCATGCAGGTCTGCAAATGGCTCCGTACGGTGGCTGCTTCAACCCCCACGTCTTCCGCTTTCAGTGGGCGAGCACCAACCCGCCTCCATCAGCCACCTTTGCCATCGGCCACAGCATTGCTTCTCCGCCAGGCGCTGCCCTCTGGGGACCTCACGGCTGTGGGATCCCCCTGGCCTGGGCAGACCAACGGGCCCCCCAAGGCCAACCGCAGCTGTTTGTGCCTTACAACCATCAGAGGAGAGCATCTGCCCCAGCCCCCCCAGTGCTGCCGCTGTCCCTCCCTGGCTACCACCACCTCAAGGGGCCATACACACAGCAGAGCCTGTCCAGCACAGCCCAGCCCTTGGGGGCACCCCTGGGCAGTGGCAGCCCCCCAGTCAACCATATCCCAAAGGATGATGGCACCAGCCCAGGCAGTGACATCTCCCTGGGCAGTGATGTCCCCATGGAGGAGGACACCCTCCCAGGCGGTGACATCTCCCTAGACAGTGATGTCTCCATGGAGGAGGACACCCTCCTGTGCAGTGACATCTCCCTGGACATTGATGTCCCCATGGAGGAGGACACCCTCCCAGGCGGTGACATCTCCCTGGACATTGATGTACCCATGGAGATGGACACCCTCCCAGGCGGTGACATCTCCCTGGACAGTGATGTCTCCATGGAGGAGGACACCCTCCTGTGAGGTGACATCTCCCTAGACAGTGATGTCCCCATGGAGGAGGACACCCTCCCGTGAGGTGACATCTCCCTGGACAGTGATGTCCCCATGGAGGAGGACACCCTCCTGTGCAGTGACATCTCCCTGGACAGTGATGTCCCCAGGGAGGTGGACACCCTCCCAGGCAGTGACATCTCCCCCAGCCCCTCTGCCACCCTCCATGTCCAAGCCACCAAGGACCACGTGGTGATTCCAGCCAGCAATATCATGCTGCCTAAGGAGGTGCTGCGGAATGGGACTAAGAGGCACTTAGATTGCTCCCCGAGGGCAGTGAGGATCAGCCAGCGGGGTCCCAGCTGCATTCCCATGCCCAAGGACGCTACCATGCCCCCTCCGAAGATCTGTTCACTCTCTCTGCCTGAGAAGATGCTCTCCACTGACTATGCAGTCCCCAGCACCTCCAAAGCCATCATGAGCATGGACCACTTCAACACCACCAGGATGAAGCCTGAGAATCCACAGCAGAATGCGGGGACAGACCTGCCACCAACCCAGGGCAGCACGTCCCAGCATGACATCACGCTGGACAAGCGAGGGAAGAAGCAGCTGAATGGCTCATTGCCAAAAAAAGGCAGCAAGCGCAAGGCTCCTGCACCCAGTGCTCTGGCAAGAGTGTGGGAATAGGCCTGTTGCAGGGATGAGATGGTTTTGGGAAGGGGGAGGGAGGTGCACTGATGATGTAGTAGCTTTGTTGACTGTTTTGTTCTCAGTTTTCCCATTAAAAGCTATTTATCCAGAACCTCTCCATGCCTGCATGGGATGGGGAGGGAGTACAGGGGGCACTAGAAAATGGCACCAAAGAGGTGCAAAGGCATCGCTGAGCCCCAAATCAGATCCACCAAGCCCCAAAAAGCACCAAGCCAGGGCTGAGTTACTGCCAGCACCGCAAACCATCATGGGGATTGACTCCCCTGTCCCCTTCCCCAGGGGAAGCAGCCCTTTGGCAGGGGAGCCAGGACAGATAGGTCCATGCAGGACTCAAGGACACAGCCCCATGCATAAAGCAGCACTGACCCCTGCAACCCTGTGTGCCACCCTCCCACCCTGGGGCTTTAGCAGGGTGCTGTACGGCTCCCAGTGACCCCACCATGTCCCCATGCACCCCACTGCAGCCCCAGAGGTAGCTCCTCCAGGCTGCCCTGGGGCAGTATTTAGCAGGGGCAATAAGGCACAGGGTCTGATTACTGTAAGGTAGAGGTAAGAATGTTGTGAGGCACCATATCAAAGGCCTCACAGAAGTCCCGGTAGACCTTCCCTTGTCCACTGATGCAGTCACTCCATCACGGAAGGCCAGTGGATTAGTCAGGCACCATTTGCCCTTGGTGAAGCCATGCTGGCTGTCTCTCAAGGGGCTGCTGAGCTGTTGTCTTTCCATTTTCTAGCTTTGCAGTCACCAGTTGTGAAGCATTTACGACTCTCGGACACTATGAACTTACACACTGGTAAAAATGAGCTCTCTAAAGCAGAGAAATCCTTCTCAGTAAACTGTCTTGGCATTTTATTTGAATCAGGTTTAGTTCTCCTCCTGTGCGTGCAAATCTTGTAAATTCTTCAGTGTTGCTTCTCTCACTGTTGTTAAATGCTACCATTCCCAAAAAATGTTCAAGTTCCCTTTTGCCTTTTGAATTCGCTCACTACTCTAACACCACAAACGGATTTGCTGCACACCGTATCTCCTACAACATCTCTAAGTAAACGCTATACAGTTGGTCTTTTTCGATGTGCCAAGCTAGTAACTGTTGTTTCATTTTGCACTTCTCATAATACCAGGGAATGTGAAATACTGTCATTCTTATTTTTAATAAATTGCTGCCTATCCTTACTTTCTGCAATCATTTCACATATTTTCAATATGTTTCTGTCACTATTTCTTTTAATCACCAGATTTTCTATAGCATAGACCATTTATGTGACTAGAACCACTATGACCATAACTGTCAGGAGAGCTCAACAAGTTCAGATGTACATAACTTATATCTGATAAACCCCTGCCTAATTTGAAGATCAGATTCCACAAGAGGAGATGGATGCTGAACACTTCTGAAATAGTTTCATTTCATATCCAAAATTCTCAAACTCTCTTGAACAGCTTCCAGTGCAGACCTAATGTGCCTTTCACTTTGATGTAACATAACATGTCCGTTCTTGCTGTCCACAGTTATCTTCACATGTAATGGAGAGCAGTGAAAAACTCTCCAGCGTAAGACCAGAAGTGCAAATGATATGCAGCACCAGCTATTCAGTCCGAGTGAGAGACAAAGCTTATGGCAGAGGCACCGAAACTGCCCTAACATTGCTTCTAGAATGACGTGCTTGTTCGGTTTGGGCTGTTTGAATGCTTGTTTGTTTAACTATTTTGGGTTTTTGTTTTGTTTTGTTTTGCCCAGGATGGTTGTGCCTGGTGACAATTACCTCGGATGAAGCCCAAAACAATTTAGTGAAGAATGACCATTCCTATCTGAAAGTTCATTACTGCAATATGTTTTAGTTTTTGGAAAGTAAAACTGCATAGGTCAGCAATTAGGGTAACATTAGAATCTTTGATCTGTTATGTCCAAGCTTCTTTAGGCACAAAGGAGTTGTGGCTACTGGTCCATTACTATAATTTTTTGAAAAGTTCAGAATAAATCTAATTTAATACAATAATAATAAAAATATTACTTGAATTTTTAAACTGCAATAATGTTTTAAATTCTTGGTCTTGTAAGTTAGCAAGCAGTGAAACATGCAAACCATAATCTTGTGATGGACACCTTAGTAGTCAAAGGTGAAAATATGTAGTGCAATAATCTAAAGGACCATAAAAACTTCACTCTAGATTAATTTAACTGAAGACAGTTCTGCAAGAAGGTGAATTTATCAAATGTTGTACATCAAATTTTATGGCTCGTTAATACCGCTACCAACAAAAGTATTTCATCAGTTTCTTTTAGACTCAATACACCATTTGCAAATGCACAGCATATTCTCAGGACATCCATGTTTCCAATGTCCAGAGCAAAAGGAATACTACAAACACCTAAACAAAACAGAAGAGGATTGCTGAATAATGGCAAATAGTGACTACTTAAAAAAAAATAAAAAAAAATTGAAAAGTGTTTTCCAAAATACTAGCCAGGAAGATAACCGAAATGATCCTGAAAAATAATATTTTCTCCAGTAAATGTTTTTTTTTTCCTCCTGAAGTGCAACTTCCTGTTTAAAATGCCAGCCAACATTAGATAAAAAAAATATATTCTTCCTGCCTAACCTACAACTTCATGTTATTGAAATGATGGTCAAAATTACCATCAAATTTACATTTTGCATTTTTCATGTACAATAAATATGAGTTTCAGGAAAAGACTACGTTCTTCAGCAAAGCAAAATCTTTTGGTCATGACCTGGAAAACAATTTTATTAAGGAATGGGTAACACCCATAAAAAGTTTCACACTGCTGAAAATAAAATTTCAATCAAGTTTGTCCTATCTTCTTTAACATTTGAAAACTCTTTGAAATGCAAAGTTAACTGCAACAGTTTTAGCTGAAGGATAAAATTTTGATGACAACTGGAAAAAAAAGAATCAGAATTTAAAATTATTTGCTATGTAAAGAAAACTGAATTGCATGACAAGTTTTGAAATCTTTTAGTAACTCCCAGATAAACCACAGCAAACCTAAATTAGGCTATATAGTTTGTAATTAATTTACCACCGTATGATGTTACTTATGTAAGTAGGATGCAGTTTTGTACCTTCTTGTGTTTACAGAGATGCATCCTACTCAAAATTGAACAGCCAACACACAAGACTGACACATAAGACCAGACTAGAAACCAAAACTGCTCTCTGTCATACCTGTGAGAGATTGAAAGAGTTAATGTTTCAAACATTGTGGTGGGGCAAGTTCTGCTTAAAGACAAACCCTGCACAGCAAGGAACCACGGTGAAGAGCCCATCAGCTCTGACACAGCAACAGGAGGGGGAGGGCGTGCTGGGGGGTGCGAAGCTCCCTCTTCTGATAAGCTGTTCTGATACAAAGATCAAACAATGGCTGTGTCTGCAGGGAAGGAAAAGTCACTCCACAAAGGACCCCCAAGCCCAAAGGCTCATAAACTGCTCATTAATCTGACGAGTTCGGGCAAGGATGATAAAAGGACACAAACTGAAGCCCTGGGTGCACAAGCCCACCGGGACTGGACCCCTCAGCTGACGATCAATGCTGGACCCAGGACCAGTGAAATCTTTCTCTTTTCCTTTCTCTCTCTCTGTCTTCTTCTCTTTCCTTTTCCTTTTCCACAATCCCTACACCTCATCCGTTTCAAGATATAAACCATTGACCAAGTCTGAGACTAAGAGTGGATCCAGCCGCCCCTAGACCCTTCTCTGAGGAGGAGTCTGGAAAGCAAGGGGGTCTGCTCTGAACCTCGTGACTCAACAGGAGGGATCTCCTTGTTCCCTGAATTGATATATATGGTTACACAGTTTACAGAAGTAGTCCTATGCCAACTCCTGTTGTGAGAAACCCTGCCACACCTCCCCAGTTCCGTTTGCTTCTGTCATAAATAAAATCTTTAACTGATCGTTTGGTGTCGTTTCACCTTAATTTAGCCCAAGGGAATTTCAAATTAAACACGACTCCCTGGTCTGTCCAGTCTGGGTCATGACAATACCCTGTGTGCAATTACGGTTTATCTGTCTAGTAATGGTAACACCTATGAAGAAACTGAAGAATTTATTACAAAGAGAAACAACCTGATTATTTCAAAATATACCTTTTTTTCATAGTATCTGGAGTTACAGTTCAGAGATAAATAGTTATGGTATATTCTTCCATGGTGTTCAGCTGTGGAAGAAGAAAAGTGACTTCTTAAGTTGACTTGCTGACTTCTGTATTAAAACCAGATGTTCATTACAATTTTTTCTAAGCATTGTCATTCAGAAGTAGAT